>NC_090023.1:160211662-160511662 GCF_037176765.1 Anolis sagrei
AGGATTGTCCATTTTATGGGGGTGAAGGGGTTGAAGGAGTTAAACCATTTCCCCCTGTTTTCGTGTTACACCTCCCACCATGTCACCGTCACCGAAACAACCATATTAAATAATATGGGAAGCGGGGAGGGAGATAACTAGCCAGATAAGCTGCTCCCCCATAAAGTGGATTATCCTTCTCAATCTAGGCACCCTTTTGGAATCTGCCCAGATAATGGAACAGTACTCAAATTTGCTTTGGGATAGGGAGAAAATGTGTTAGGACCTCAGTTGAGCAAAGTCCCATCTGCTCTTCTAATACAGTTTCTCTTTACTACTGAATCTCTCTTTCATCAATTTAATATCCAGTATACCTTCTTTCTGAGACACTAATATCCTGCATTGACAGAAGAAGGGTGGAGTTTTAATAGATCTCTTTCATCTTTTTTATTTTTACAAGAAATTATCCTGGTTTCAGAAAAAAATGTATTTTCTTCTCATAATCTTCATTTTGGCATCAAAGTAATAATGAGTAAAGATATCAGAATCAAAGAAACACAGATATTTGGCAACTCACAGACAGCTTGTGGATGTTTATATGTACATTTTATTGTTCAAAAAGAAGATATATCTAGATATTCAAAATAATAAGATATTACTTACATGATCAGTTTGGTACCAAAGGGCAATGAAAATTTACACAACCTTTTGCTTTTGTGATCCTACCTACTGTCAAATAGTGCTTCTGTCACAAGTAATGGACCAGCAGAACTCCTTGGCTGTTCAGGCCACTGAGAAAGCGTGACAAAGAGGCTTTTTTGTGGATCAGGAAATACCACATGACTTGTCGTACACTTTTTATGTTAAGATTTTTTATTGTTTCATTTGACTAGTTTTTGGTTCCTATTGACTAGACATAAGAGGGGTCACCTAAAACTTGAATATCTTCCATTCATCCCTGTGTTGCCAAGATCAAGGCACAACACAGCTTCATGTCTTGGCTCATTTTTGAGAGAAGCCCATAATAAATATTAAAGTTTTAATACAGAGACATTTTGAAATAACTTCCACATGGATCTTCCCAATACTGTAATTGGTCACAATATTAAAACTATTTGGGTGCTTGAATTGGGAAGAGGGGCCGACCAAGGGCAAGATGGATGGATGGCATCCTTGAAATGACTGGACTGACCTTGAAGGAGCTGGGGGTGGTGACGGCCAACAGGGAGCTCTGGCGTGGGCTGGCCCATGAGGTCACGAGGAGTCGGAGATGACTGAACGAATGAACAACAAAATGTTATGTCTAGAGTAGAGTGTCATGGAGAGACCATAGATGGCTGACTGAAATCCATCCTTGTAAAAATGATTGTATGACTAGATCAATATGTATATGGATCATGATATCAAGGCTTTCACCATTCGAAAATTCGACAAGCACTTTATAGTTCCTCTGCAGCAAAAACAAAAGTCATTCAAGTTTCATTATAGAAGTAACTACATTTGTTGCTACCTAATAACTAACTGCAGACATAGCTCTGTCCATCTGAGCCTTGTCCTTGAATTGGCATCAGATACTTAAGTGCTGAAATCAGGGGGCTCACAATATAAGGCATCACTTCCTTTCGGGGCTACTGGCTGAAGGAGGAAAAAATGAGGCAGCATAGAAATGACACAGAAAAAAATTATTGTGAATCAGGCTTAATAAAAATATATATCATGCAGAGTCAGATAATTGGTCCATCTAGCTTACTATTGCCTATACTAGGCATATGCTATATCACGGGATCTATAGTCCAATATATTTGGTAGGAAAGCTGTTCTTCACTAATGGGGAGTGTCTTTCCAGGATCTGAAACAAAAATGGAACCATATTTTCAACTGAGAAAGGATGGAAGTGCCAAACACAAAGGACATTACCTGACAGTATGCTAAAAGCATATTCAGGCATCACAAACCCATGTGGAGCCCCCAGTGGCACAGTGGGTTAAACCTCTGTGCCGGCAGGACTGAAGACCAACAGGTTGCAGGTTCGAATCCAGTGAGAGGCGGATGAGCTCCCTCTATCAGCTCCAGCTCCTCATGCAGGGACATGAGAGAAGCCTCCCACAAGGATGATAAAAACATCAAATCATCCAGGCGTCCCCTGGGCAACGTCCTTGCAGACGGCCAATTCTCTCATACCAGAAGCGACTTGCAGTTTCTCAAGTCACTCCTGACATGATAAAAAAAATCACAAACCCATTCTAGTAGAAAGCAAGAATATTCCTGCATAGCTCCTCTTCTTATCACACAGTCCACCTATCAGTGCTCTCGTATTTCTGCTTAGCACACCATCTCATAGACCACTTTTCCCAACTTGTACATTACCCTCTACTAGGCATGTCCCCTTTTCCCCTTTTTAATTATTATTTTTTTACTTGAAGAACTCAACAATTTTGAGATTTAGGTTGTTCTTATGAGAGTTGGCCATTTTGTGTTTTCATTACTGCATGACTTCACAGTTACACAGTAGCACACTTTTGGGCCCTGGCCCTTGACCGCTCCAGCTGGAGGTCAGCTGTGACCAGCAGTGCTGCAGAATTTGAAGAGGAACGAATGGAGGGCAAAAGGGAGAAGTGTGCCAAGAGGAAGGTGTGTCAAGCCAATCCCAACCAAGACCACCTTCCACCTGGAAACCAATGCCTTCACTGTGGAAGAAGATGCAAAGCAAGAATAGGGCTCCACAGCCACATACGGACCCACAAGAACACTGGAAGACAATCATCCTTGGAAAACAAGGGATCGCCTAAGTAAGTAAGTAAGTACTTTTGGGTTGTCAAGCATGTGCAAATTTCTCCGTACCTCCAGCAAAATAAATATGGATATTGCAGTTCCCAGCCTTTTTCTTAATTATTTATGCTATCAGAGGTTGGTATGGTTATCAGTGTCAAACCTTGTTTTGGGACACTGGGACCACCTGAACCATAGGTGAATTTTTGTCATAATTAAAATATGCATCCACATTCAAAGGCAATCATACTTAAATCAATAGTGATAGCACATCAGCCAATGTAGTTGAAGACATTAAGCAGTAACTTTACAAAAAAAAAAAATCTCAGCAGTATTTTCACCAATGAGGAAAAGCTTATACAACAAAGATAGTCTATAATAAACTTTAAGGATAAACTACAAAATTGCGGTTATCTTGATATTTTTTTTTTTAAAAAAGGAAAGTGAATGGGTTGAAGGTAGGGAGTAATGACTATGCAGTTGGAGGTCCTCTTTTTCTGCTCACCCAAAGTGGAATGGCCACAGTCTGGAAGCAGGGAAATGGAGTAGAGAAAAGTGATGTCCACAACATACCCACAACAACAGGGATTCTCCCAATTTTGCTGAAACAGCACTAGTGTCTTATCACAATACTGTCAACATTTAATAAAGTGCTTTCAGGAGACTATTCATGGGTTTCCTCAAAAGGTACTGCCAAATAACATGGGGAAACCTCAACCTTCATGCAATAATCTCCAAAGAGATTATTTAAACTACAGTTTTCCTGGTGTGAAAAGCAACGTGAGTTTTGTTCTCCTCTACTTATAAAACTTCAGCTTTTTAGTCCCAATTGTTTCATCCATTTCTGAGCCACAGAAAGGAGTAAACAGCTTCTAGAGCTGGCCCTACCATTAAGTAGGATAAGGCAGTTTCCTCAGGCAGAGGATGCAGTATTCGTAGGGAGAAGTGTTTGGTCTGTCTATAACCTCCTGGGTTAGATTGTTTCTGCAAAGTGCAATAGACTAGGATACTGATGCCACACCCCATACTGTTGATCACACTGCAAGATGGGAATCTAGATACAGGAGAATGCCACAAATGCATGGAGGGTGACGTTGTTGAGGTCATGAGAAGTGGAATTTTGGTTGCCTACTCTTCCAGGCACCTCTGCGTGGAGTCTCATACAGTTCAATGAATCATATTGTTCTCCTTGAATGGAAGGTAATAGCAGAATAATCACCAAGATAGCAAACAAATGACAATGCCATAAAAGGATTGAGCATTAGCTCCTTTGACTCTTCACAGCATCACAGAACAGGCTTTGAATGTTTAGAAGAAAAGAAACTGTTCCTTCCTTTCCCATCCTGTCATGTAGCCGCTCAGTTTAAACCTGTCTTTCAAGATCTTCTACGCTGAGCTGACACATATTTCTTTCAGAGGTAGGAGCTAAGGCACTCGCATGGCACAACCATTCAAGGCGGCTGTTGGAATCCTTTTCCCAGCTATAGCCACAGTTCCTGGAGCACAAGGCACCAGAGCCAGACTCCAAAGGCAAGTCTGTTCTCTGGACATTGCTGAAAGTCACAATGATGCTGGGGATCTGGCTTGAAGTAGATGGCCTGGAATAAGTCTCTTCCCTTCTCCATCCAAAGGCATTCAGATCTTCACCTGTCTTAAATATCAAAGAGAACATATAGACATGTGATGTATAAAATAATTTCAAATAATTTTGCTATATATGTGTTAGTAATGTGCTGCAGTATTACAGTTAACACGTTTAAAAATGTATATTCTCCAACACTATTCATTTAACATGGATAGTCCTGATTATTCCTCTGCTTAGGCAAGAAAATGGCTTTGACAGCAGCTCATTCTTTGAGCTGCTTTTAAAATGCCCCAGCTTCTCTCTTTTCCCTATCCTCAGTTTAATTTCATAAATAATAATAATAATAATAATAATAATAATAATAATACTTGATTTGTACCCAGCTACCATCTCCCCAAGGGACTCGGTGCGGCTTACATGAGGCCAAGTCCACAGTACATCAATAAACAAAAGCAATAACAATAATCAATACAAAAGAATTAAAATAAACTCAAAAACAGAAAATACACAATAAGCAATAAACAAGAACAATATCAAAACATACAGCATTTAAAAACCTATGGCCGGGCCAAATGTAATAATTCAAATTTAAACTCAAAAAGTGCTGGGCATAAACAAGGTAAGGCATATTAGAATAGGGTTTTCAGAGAAAGATGAGGGCACTGCAAACTGAGTTCAGTGTGTAAAAGTAGTTTGTTCTCCATTAACTCAGTGAATACATAGGGGAGGGCAGAGTCTTGTCCCGTGTACTGTTGCCAGGAGGACTGAGCAACATTAAACTGTTGAAACATCTTTTAGCATTTTCAGTAATAACATTAGTTATCTTGATCAGGTCTGGATGTTTCTGGGAAACGTGCCCTGTTTTTTTGTCTGTGAAATATTGGAGAACATGACAACATTAAAGTAAAAACTAACCTTAATGTGGCTAGCTGGTTTTGACCTATAAAGCTCTATATGGTTCGGGCCCAGCTTACTTATTATTTATTTATTTATTTATTTAGAGTTTTTATACCCCGGTCTTCTCACCTCCGGGGAGGGACTCAGGCCAGCTAACAACATAAAATTCAATACAATAAGAAAAACATTATAGGTCATCAATATAAAATACATTAAAATACACGTCATACAATTCATACAAATTACAGCAAAAATCAATTTGTCCAAAAGAATCACAAATTCATCGCCATCCGCCAGAAAGGTCAGTAGTTACTGACTCAGTCATCATTCTGTGAATGCAGTATCCCAAAGCCATGTTTTTACCTGCTTTCTAAATGTCAGGAGGGAAGAGGCAGATCTAATCTCTATTGGGAGGGAGTTCTAAAGCCAAGGGGCCACCACCGAAAAGGCCCTGTCCCTCGTCCCCACTAAACACGATTGCGAAGGTGGTGGGACCGAGAGCAGGGCCCCTCCAGAAGATCTTAACAATCTTGATGGTTCATAGGGGAGAATCCATTCAGACAGGTAAATAGGGCCAGAGCCGTTTAGGGATTTATAGGTCAACACCAGCACTTTGAATTGTGCTCGGAAGCTGATTGGCAGCCAGTGGAGCTGGCGCAACAGAGGAGTAGTATGCTCCCTGTACTCCGCTCCCGTTAGTAATCTCCCGTTAGTAATCTGGCTGCTGCTTGTTGTACTAGTTGTAGCTTCCGGGCAGTCTTCAGAGGCAACCCCACGTAGAGAGCGTTGCAGTAGTCTATACGGGATGTAACCAGAGCATGTACTACCATGGACAAATCAGACTTCTCAAGGTACGGTCATTCTTGTCCAAACGCATCTGCCCCTACGTCCCACCTCACAATTTAAGATCATCCGGGGAGGCCCTGCTCTCACTCCCATCAACAGCCCAAATGCGGCTGGCGGGGACGAGGAGCAGGGCCTTCTCGGCTGTGGCCCCCCGCCTATGGAACACACTCCCAAATGAGGTAAGATCTGTTCCCTTGCTCCTGACTTTTAGAAAAAAATTAAAATCATGGTTCTGGGACCAGGCCTTCGGACAACAGATGTATGCAGCTTTTAGTGAAACAAAGACTGGAATGGTGACGACTGATGAGATTGTTTTATGGTTTTACTCTTTTGATATTTGGTGATGTACTCTTTTTATTATGATTTATGTTTAAAGTGTGGTTTTACTATTGTAGTTGTAAGGCATCGAATTTTTTGCCATTATCTATGTGTAAACTGCTTTGAGTCCCCCTACGGGTGAGAAAAGCAGTATATAAATACTGTAAATAAATAAATAAACAAACAAATAAATAGCTAATCTAACAATCCCAAGCTTTTTAGTGGAAAATGGTGATGAACTGAACCGCTTCAGACTTCAGATAGGAGTATATACCATTTTTAATTCTCCTGCCTGCAAGACGAAAACAAGCAGACCATGGGGAAAGGATGTATCATAACCTTTTCTATATTGGGTTGTTGTAGGTTTTGTTGTAGGTTTTGTCGAAGGCTTTCATGGCCGGAATCACTTTTCTATATTATGGCATGGATAATACTTGTGGTATGGATAATACTTGGAGGGAATTTTTTTGCAAACATATAGATATCATTGTCTAAAATAAGTCACACAAGCACATATTGCAGTTCAAACTCATGTAGTGTATCTTACTAACTCGATATGCTACTATCTGACTCTGCTGAATATAGGCCAGGCCTAGAATAATACAAAAGAGAGGTTAGGAAATTAGAACTATTCAGTTTGCATTCACTATCATCATTGTGCCAAACTGTTATTGAATCAAATCACTTGCACATGGAATTAATCTCCCATAGGTCTTTTATCCAGAGCAGGACATTTCTAGCTGGTCAGTCCAAACCACTAATGAAATTTCATGTTCAACTGTAGCTGATGGGAATATGTATCTGCATCACCTTTCTCACCCAGACCTAATTAAGATGGCTGAAGATATCTTTTTATACCTTCTGATATCCATATAAAATGCTCATTATTGCAATGCTCAGGGCAGTGTTGGTAGATCTTGTCTTAGTGGGTCAGAGAGTCTATTCTGGTTTTTATTCTGAAATTTAAAGGAACTACCCAGGGTTCTGGATCTATTTTGTGCCTAGCTTCAGCTCTTTTGGTAGTTTCTTTAAAGTTTGGATTAAACCCCAAAGTTTAATCCTACTAACAAGGAAGCAAACTAGTTGCCACTAGCTAGCATGTTGTGGACTATGGATGAAGGCATTTTTGGTAATTTGCCAATTTTTTTAGTCCTTAATGTATTGTCGAAGGCTTTCATGGCCAGAATCACTGGGTTGTTGTAGTTTTTTTCGGGGTATATGGCCATGGTCTAGAGGCATTCTCTCCTGACGTTTCACCTGCATCTATGGCAAGCATCCTCAGAAGTAGTGAGGTCTGTTGGAACTAGGAAAAAGGGTTTATATATCTGTGGAATGACCAGGGTGAAACAAAGGACTCTTGTCTGCTGGAGCTAAGTGTGAATGTTTCAACTGACCACCTTGATTAGCATACAATGGCCTGACTGTGCCTGGAGCAAACTTTTGTTGAGAGGTAATTAGATGTCCCTGCCTGCTTCCTCTCTGTTGTTGTGCTGTTACAATTTTAGAGTTTTTTTTAATACTGTTAGCCAGATTTTGTTCATTTTCATGGGTTCCTCCTTTCTGTTGAAATTGTCCACATGCTTGTGTATTTCAATGGCTTCTCTGTGTAGTCTGACATGGTGGTTGTGAGAGTGGTCCAGCATTTCTGTGTTCTCAAATAAAATGCTTTGTCCAGGTTGGTTCATCAGGTGCTCTGCTATGGCTGATTTCTCTGGTTGAAGTAGTCTGCAGTGCCTTTCATGTTCCTTGATTCATGTCTGGGCAATGCTGCGTTTGGTGGTCCCTATGTAGACTTGTCCACAGCTACATGGTATACGGTAGACTCTTGCAGAAGTGAGAGGATCCCTCTTGTCCTTTGCTGAACATAGCATTTGTTGGATTTTCTTGGTGGGTCTGTAGATTGTTTGTATGTTGTGTTTCCTCATCATCTTCCCTATGCGGTCAGTGGTTCCCAATGATGTATAGCAAGAACACTTTTCCTCTGGGTGGATCTTCATCTTTATTTTCATGGCTTGTTCTTGGTCTTGCAGCTCTTCTGATGTCTGAGGTGGAATATCCATTGGCCTGTAGAGCCCAGTTGAGGTGGTTCAGTTCATCTTGGAGGAGGTGGGGTTCACATATTCTTTTTGCACGGTCTGCCAAAGCTTTAATGGTGCTTCTTTTTTGACTTGGGTGATGGTTGGAGTTTTTTTGTAGATATCTATCTGTGTGTGGGGGTTTTCTGTAGACGGTGTGACCCAATTGTTGATCTGATTTGCGGATGACTAGGCCATCTAGAAAAGGCAGTCTTCCTTCATTTTCTTTTTCCATGGTGAACTGGGTGTTTGGGTGGATGCTGTTAAGATGGTCCAGGAACCTGTTTTTACTCCTTACTCTGAGGGTTTCAGTTCTTCCTCACTCAAAATACACTTCCTGAGCTCATCTTAATGAAGACACAAAGCATTTATGCCACAGTTTCTTGAAACAAACAAAACTGGAACAAAACTTACCAAACTATCTTCAAGGTTATAGGCTCCAAAGGGTAAGTCCTACACAAACAGAATTGATAGTTGTATGAAATTATCCATTCATGGGGACACACTTCTATATTGTTAACTACCCACACATATTGAAAACCAGTCTGTTACAATGTATCTTTATTCAGAGGTAAATCAATTCCACTGAAGCCCCAAATAACTTGCACAGCAGAGGGATGCAAATGTAGAGCTTAATCCAATGTGTACTTATGCAGATATAAGTGTGGCTGAATATTTTAACATGTATGGAACTGCAGTTTTATTTGTATGCATGTGTAGTTGGATTGAGATCTGACTTTGGCAACAAGCCTGAGAATTAGGAACTGAGGCTGGAAGAGAATGAATTGCCCTTTTCCACTAGCAACGCGTCAGTCACAACAGTGAAAATGAATCACTTGCTAAATAGTAGTTGGAGACTGCAGGACGTAGTTAGAACTAATGAGGGATGGATGTTTTAGGCATATAGCCAGCAATTTTGTGCTGGAGTAGAACAAGAAGGGTAGCCATCATAAGTTAATGAAGTGTTGGTTAAATGTAGGACTTAGAAATGCATTATTAAATAAGCTCCACATTTTCTGCCATTAAATAAATATAAGGAGAGCCAATATGAGGTAGGATATATAGTTAGATTGGAGGCTTCCATACCAGTGGAGCAGTGAACCTCCTCCAGATTTTAGTCTGAACTTTAATGAATAATAATAAAATAATAAACTTTATTGGGTTGTTGTAGGTTTTTTCGGGCTATATGGCCATGTTCTAGAGGCATTCTCTTCTGACGTTTCGCCTGCATCTATGGCAAGCATCCTCAGAGCATCCTTACCCTCACAACCTTTGAGGATGCCTGCCATAGATGCAGGTGAAACGTCAGGAGAGAATGCCTCTAGAACATGGCCATATAGCCCAAAAACCCCTACAACAACCCAGTGATTCTGGCCATGAAAGCCTTCGACAATACAATAAACTTTATTTATACCCCGCCACCATCTCCCAGGGGGACTTGGGGCAGCTTACATGAGGCCAAGCCCAACAATACAACGATGCAAATAAACAACATACAATGACAGTAAAATATAAAAATAAAAAATAAAATACAAGAAAAAATATAAAATCACAATAATTTAAACACAAGAAAATAAATCATAGTAGGCTGAACTCTGTCCCCCAAACAGTGTCAGCACCTTGGACAGCAATTTAAAATTCAGATTAAAGACCACACTATTAACAAGTAGAGCTGGATCTACACTGCCCCCATTCCAGGATCTGATCCCAGATTTTCTGTTTATCCCAGATTATCTGGTACTGTAGACTCATATAATCTAGTTCAAAGCAGATCAGACCCTGGGATATAGGGCAGTGTTGATCCAACCTTGGACACCAGCTGTTGAGGCCAAGCCCAACAATACAATGAAAATAAACAACATACAACAACAGCCTTCCTCCTGTGGGATTGGACCTGTGTCCTAGGGAAAGGAAGCCACATAATGAGAAAAGACTCCTTGAAGAAAGCAAGCCATGCTTTTCAACAATTATTTTACATGTATTGATCAAGATATATGCCATTGTATGGCCTGTTTCATGAAATAGGCAATGCTCCCAGCATTGAACTTATATTTACATCAAAAAGGAAATAGTTGTGAAAGTTAATAATGTATAATACTACTCACATGATTACTTTCAGGACTATTACATTACAGTACAAAAGAAGAAGAAGCTGGTTACAGAACTACAACACACTGTTCCCTATTATTTTCTATAAGTGTGTAATTTGAATATTTCTATTAGCAAGTGCAAACATAAAATTTGACTGGAGTTTGCTTTTTCTCGCTCTCTTTCCTTTTGTCTGTCCAGCTCCTGAAAGCATTATGTTACTTTGTCATCCTACGATAGGAAAACAGTAATCTGCGATATTCACCTCCACCATAGAAATGTCATCGGCATCCACGGAAGTCTATAAAAGAGGGAGGACAAGAGATAGAGTAGCAGCAGAATCAAATCTTAGCCTAGATCAGTGGTTCTCAACCTTCCTAATGCACGACCCCTTAGTACAGGTCCTCATGTTGTGGTGACCCCCAACCATAACGTTATTTTCGTTGCTACTTCATAACTGTAATTTTGCTACTGTTAAAATAGTCATAATGTAAATATGCAGGATGTATTTTCATTAACTGGACCAAATTTAGTACAAATACCCGATACGCCCAAAATTTGAATACTGGTGAGATTGGGGGTGATTGATTTTGTCATTTGGTAATCCTGGAGTTGCTGGGATTTATATTTCACCTTAAATCAAAGAGCCTTCTGAACTCCATCAATGATGGAATTGAATCAAACATAGCACACAGAATTCCCATGACCATGAGAAAATACTGGGAAGGTCTGGTGGATATTGACCTTGAGTTTTTGGAGTTATAGTTCACCTACATCCAGAGAACACTGTGGACTCAAGCAATGATGGATCTGGATCAAACTTGGCACAAATACTCAATATGCCCAAATGTGAACACTGATAGAGTTTGCCATTTGGGCATTGTAGTTGTTGGGATTTTTAGTTCACCTACAATGAAATAGCATTCTGAACCCCACCAACGATAGAATTGGACCAAACTTTTCACACAGAACTCCCATGACCAACAGAAAATACTATGTTTTCTGATGGTCTTTGGTGACCCCTCTGACACCCCCTCGTGACCCCCACAGGGGTCCCGACCCCCAGGTTAAGAAACACTGGCCTAGATATTTTTGCACACTTCACAACATATTCTACCTATCTCTAACAGGCTAATTTTGTATAACAAATGACAATGGTGTATTCTGAGGGGCATTGCTGTTGTGGTTTTTTGCAGCAGTTGACAACTTCAGTGGAATATTTGGAATACAGTTCAGACATCTAAAGATAAGGTAAATACGACTATAAAGTTTGTAATGTGGACAAACTTTAATATATCCACAATAGTCCCATTTGATAATGAATCTTGGGAATAATAATAATAATAATAATAATAATAACTTTATCTATATCCCACTCCATCTCCCCCAGGGGGACTCGGTGCAGCTTACATGAGGCCATGCCCAAAAATACAGAAACAAATGAAATGATCACTAAAAAGGTTAAGAAAAACTTTTTAGGATTATTTAGAGAGAGAATCAGTCAAGGAGACGAAGAAACCTGCCAATACAGTTTTGCTGCTGCAAGAATAACAATAGCAGAATTTTGGGAGGGGGAAAATTATTTATTAAAGGCTGGCAAGAAAAACTATTAGAATATATTCAAACAATCAACCTAACGAATAATATCTGGGGAGAAAATAATGAGGAATTTGCAAAAAAAATGATACCTGGAAAGGAAGACAAATATAGATACATGTTCCACACGGAGTAGTGTCAGAAGTCTTAGCTGGTGCGTTCGTGGGCTTAGGGGTAGAGGGTAATGAGTTTGCCACTGATGTGGTATTTGTACTATTTTTATTAGTTACTGTATGATTTGTATTTTATTTCAGTTATTTATTTATTTATTTCATCAGTTTCGTCTCCTAATAAGAATGTTGTCCAATCTCGTCATCCAGTCGTTCCAATTCCTATGTCAGTTACCTTCATTTTCAAACGCTTCTTCAAACAACCAAGTCTTGACTCTTTTCCGAAATGTTAAGAGAGAGGAGGTTGATCTAATGTCCCCAGGAAGGGTGTTATATTGCTAAGGGGCCACCACTGAGAAAGCTATGTCTCCCGTCCCCACCAAATGTGTTTGTGACGCAAACGGGATCGAGAGCAGGGCCTCCCCGGACAATCTTAAAGTCCTAGCAGATTCATAAGGTATGATGCATTCAGACAGGTTTTTAATTATATTTTATGTTGTTGGGGGCATCGAATTGTGCCAACTGTAAACCGCCTTGAGTCGCCTTCGGGCTGAGAAAGGAGGTATATAAATATGGTAAATACATAAATACATAAATTTTTCTGTTTTTCTTTCTCATACACAATAAAATTAAAAATTAAAATAGAAGTATTAAAAAAATTATTTTGTCGCTGCACATAACGGACACCATTGAATATATCAGTGGTTCTCAAGCTTCTTAATGCCACAACCTCTTAATACAAGTTCCACATGTTGTAGTGACCCCCCAACCATAAAATCATTTTCATTGCTACTTCATAACTGTCATTTTGCTACTATTATGAATAGTAATGTAAATATATTATATGCAGGATGTATTTTCATTCACTGGACCAAATATAGCACAAATACCCAATACACCCAAATTTGAATGCTGATGGAATGGGGGGGGGGGGGTTGATTTTGTCATTTGGGAGTTGTAGTTGCTGGGATTTATAGTTCACCTACAATCAAAGAGCATTCTGAACTCCACCAGCGGTGGAATTGAACCAAACTTGGCACGCATGACCAACAGAAAATACTCGGTTTGGTGGGCATTGACCTTGAGTTTTAGAGTTGTAGTTCACCTACATCCAGAGAGCACTGTGGACTCAAGCAATGATGGATCTAAACCAAACTTGACATGAATATTCAATATGCCCAAATGTGAATACTGGTGGAGTTTGGGGAAAATAGACCTTGATGTTCGGGAGTTGTAGTTGCTGAGATTTATAGTTCACCTACAATCAAAGAGCTCACTACCTCTGAGGATGCTTGCCATAGATGCAGGCGAAACGTCAGGAGAAAAATGCCTCTAGAACATGGCCATATAGCCCAGAAAAACCTACAACAACCCAATCAAAGAGCGTTCTGAACCCCACCAATGATAGAATGGTCAAATTTCCCACACAGAACCTCCATGACTAACAGAAAATACTGTGTTTTCTAATGGTCTTTGGTGACCCCTCTGACACCCCCTTGTGACCCTTCTAGGGGTCTCGACCCCCAGGTTGAGAAACACTGGAATATATGGAAGTTGAGCGGGTCTGCCCAGAAAATTTTTGAACATGATTTTTAGTTGTGTGTCCTTGTTTAATCTCTGTTTTGTGTATTTTAATACATATTTTACAGAAATACATTTTAATATGTATCTTTTATAGAAATACTTTTTAATATGTGTATTTGTGGTATTTTTACAATGTTTATGTGTTTTAATTATTCTGTGACCCACCTCAAGCCATGAGAAGAAGCAGGTAAGAAATCCAGTGGGAGGGAGAGGGGCAGGAACTAAATGCCACTGGATACCAAGGGCCCACTCTATGTCCGCATTTACAAGGTTCAACTGGCCATACTATTCTACCAACAGCTTGCAAAGTTGTAGGATAGGATGATAAATTATTCCAGCAGCCAACCAGGGAATAGCAAAAGGGCATATCTGTAGAAGAGCAACAGCAGGCAAATGCACTGAGTTACTCACAAGTCACACAGCCTAGGTAACTACGTGGGGTTGCCCTTGAAGACTGCTCGGAAACTTCAAATGGTCCAACACTCGGCAGCCAGGTTGCTAACAGGAGCGGCACTCAGGGAGCACACCACTCCTCTGTTGCGCCAGCTCCACTGGCTGCCAATCTGCTACCGGGCACAATTCAAGGTGCTGGCTTTAGCCTATAAAGCCCTAAACGGTTCCGGCCCTACTTACCTCTCCGAATGCATCTCCTCCTATGAACTGACAGGACATTAAGATCATCTGGGGAGGCCCTGCTCTCGGTCCCACCCGCATCACAAGTGCGCTTGGCGGGGACGAGGGACAGGGCCTTCTCGGTGGTGGCCCCTCGGCTGTGGAATGCCCTACCTGTAGACATCAGACAGGCCCCTTCGCTGCTGGCGTTTTGGAGGAAAGTCAAGACCTGGCTTTACGAACAAGCGTTTGGCTAAACAGTGCAATGGAGTACAGGAAGATGGTACAATCGAGCATAGGAAATGGTATAAGGATTATGGTTACGGATTCTGATTCTGATTTGTTGCCGAGGCGCTACGATTAGGATAATGATTGTTTTGATCTGTATGTCTTGTATAATGTGTTTTAATTGCCTTTTGATATTGTTGTGATAACTTGTAGTATGTAAACTGCTTTGAGTTGCCATTCCGGCTGAGAAAAGCGGTATAGAAGTAAAGCAAATAAATAAATAAATAAATAAATAGGTAATTTTCAATGGTAAGCAAAGAGTATTTTGGTGCCCCCGTCGTCGTCCCCCCCCCCCCCAACCAATCACTGATATATATTTTCTGTTCGTCGTGGGAGTTCTGTGTGCCATATTTGGTTCAATTCCATCATTGGTGGAGTTCGGAATGCTCTTTGATTGTAGGTGAACTATACATCCCAGTAACTACAACTCGCATATGTCAAGGTCTATTTTCCCCCAAGAGCACATCAAAACTATACTGCAAATGCTTACTTTGCAAAATAGGTTGAGCCACCCCTGCACACAGCTCAACTCCAACACTTCCAAACTGTGAGCGCATCGAGCAGAAATCAGGGGAAATAGTGAGAGGGGGAGAGTGGGGAAAGAGCACAAAGTACTGAACATAAAGGGAAGCACTTCCACAAACAAAAGCTTCTGACAGGAGAAAAAGATTGCGAGCTGAACAAAATGCACAGGCTGAGCTGGAGGGAGAGGGGAGAGGCTAGCAACAGCCCTGGCTGCAAACAATGTGGCTTTGTTCCCTTCTAGCCACTATTTATAGGAATGCATCATTTATGGTCATAGCTGTGGATACAGGGAAGCAAAATAGCCATTTGGATTTTTCCAAAACAAATGCCACTATGTGAAGAAAAGCAACAGGGAGAAAAAAATTAAAAATGAAAGAAGGCACAAAATAGTCAGTTTGAAGCTGAAACTTGCTATGAGCACAATGTTAACAAAGAGGGCTAGGAATAGAATACTTGATGTTGTCATTTGTGTGCTTCATTGTACCAGCGTGGCTACATTTTTTTGCTCTGACTTTGGTAGAAATCCAACAGGCACAAATCACTCACAACAACCTTTGCTCTAGCAGGAAGACACACTGCAGGAAAGCTTTACCTGTTTGACATTCTATTCAAACTACAGGAAGAGGGACAATAAATAGACCGCAGGCTTAACCCTGGTTATAAATAACTCCAGGCAAGTCTAGATTTGTGTGTGTGTATGTGTGTGCAGCCATTGCTCTGAGTACAGCTGGGTCCAAATATAGGTTGTTGTTTGTTTTTTTTGTCGTGTCAGGAGTGACTTGAGAAACTGCAAGTCGCTTCTGTTGTGAGAGAATTGGCCGTCTGCAAGGACGTTGCCCAGGGGACGCCCGGATGATTTGATGTTTCGATCATCCTTGTGGGAGACTTCTCTCATGTACCCGCATGAGCTGGAGGTGATAGAGGGAGCTCATCCGCCTCTCCCCGGATTCGAACCTGTGACTTGTCAGTCTTCAGTCCTGCCGGCTCAGGGATTTAACCCACTGCACCACTGGGGCTTCCCAAATATAGGTGCGTACTATATTATGGGAGCCCCCGGTGGTGCAGTGGGTTAAACCACTGAACTGCTAAGCATGTTGACTGAAAGGTCGCAGATTCGAATCCGGGGAACGGCATGCGCTTCTGCTGTCAGCCTCAGCTTCTGCCAACCTAGCAGTTCAAAACCATGCAAATGTGAGTAGATCAATAGGTACCGCTCCGGCGGGAAGGTAACAGCGCTCGATGCAGTCATGCTGGCCAAATGACCTTGGAGGTGTCTTCTAAGCCGGCTCTTCAGCTTAGAAATGGAGATGAGCACCACACCCCAGAGTCGGACACGACTGGACTTAATGCCAGGGAGAATTCTTTACCTTTACCTTCTATATTATGATTATATAAAAATTGATCTCATGTATAAATTGAGGACCAGAACTGAGGATTTTGATATAACCTGTGGATAAGTTGAGGGTCATTCCATGGAGAGGGAAAAGCACCCCAAGGGACCAATGCCATTTCTCTGTCAAAGCATTTGAAAAGGTCAGAAGAGGCCTCATGGAGGAGAAAGCAGAGGAGGCAGATACTTCTTTTAAGTTCTCTTTAAATGGTCAACATTGTTATATTTTTCCATGCTACTCAGAGAAGGCGATGGTTCCTTCCTTCGTTCCTTCGTCCCTCCCTCCCTTCTTCTCTCCCTCATTCCCTCCCTCCCTTCTTTCCTCCCTCCCTCCCTCCCATAAGAGAGGGAAAGGGGGGAGGGGGGAGAGAGAGAAAGAGAGAGAGATTGATCCTTTCCTTCTTGCCTCACTGCCTCCGCTGGGCTGCTGGGAACTCACAGGGATTCTCTCTGTGTGTGTGTGCCCAGAAACCTCACCCATACTGAGTTATGGGAAGGCATTCTGGGAAATGAAGTCCAGTATTCAAAGAAGGGACAAAAAGGCACACTCTGTGAGTTAGCAAAGGCTGTCCAGGAAGGCAGAATCAAAACACTCCCAAAAGATGGCCATCCATTTTTACTTTATACCAACCCTGGGCTATAATATATCTGCAATAATAATATCTATATATCTATCATAATAATATCTATCAATCTATAATAACATATATGTCTATGATATCTATATGTCTTTAACAATAATATCGACATTTCTATCATAATATCTATATGTCTGTAATAATGTCTATATGCCTATAATAATATCTACAGGTCTATAATAATATCCATGTGTCTATTAGTATAATATCTGTCTGTTAAAAATATCTGTACATTTATAACAATAATACCTATATGCCTATAATATTTATGTCTATAATAATAATAATAATAATGTCTATATAAAGTATAATAATATGTATACATCTATAATAATAATAGCTATATAATATCTATAAAAATAACAAAAATAATAACATCTATATGTCTATAATAATATCCATACATCTGTTTCCTGTTTTTCCTCGAAAGATATCAAGCCCTATGCTCCTTCTAATTTTTTATCAGTTTTATACTAATTTATGCAATGCTTTTCATATGAAATTCATAAATAAATAACATCTATAATACTAATACCTATATACCTTTAATAATAATATTTATATATATAATAATAATATTGATATGCCTATAATAATATCTATATGTCTATAATGACAACAATACCTATATAATAACTTGGAACTGGGTTATATGGCAGTGTGGACTCAGGTAACCCAGGGCCTTTCCACACATCCATATAACCCTTTGGCCTCAAGGAGACTGAAATGGGCTGGTATTAGGTTGACACTTTGCCACTTTCGTTGTGTATTGATAGCTTAGAAACCAGCTCTTTCTCTTTTCTTTCTTTCCCATTTCTCCACAACGGGCCACAGCAACGCATGGCGGGTACAGCTAGTATCCAATAAATCTTACTTTCTTGCTTGCTCATATATTTTCAAGACACTTCTCCTTGTTAAATAGAATTCATGGGGAGATGTCCATTTTTGCACAGAGTGTCACCTTTTTGGTGAAATACTAATTTGCCCTCCAATGGTGATTTTGTCCAGAAGGCAATGTATTTTCTACAACATACATTGATATGTTGGTTGGGAACTCAAAAACTTTCCACAAAAACCCTCCCCCCTCCCCATTTGTGAAAAAGCTTGAAGCGGTTGTCCTTTTTCTCAACACGTTTACCTTGCTGTCTCAAGACATCCTTTCTTGTCAAGGATAAGAAAACATGCAAGGATGCTTTACACCCCAAGTTGTGAGCGGTGAGAAATTGTCAAGACCTCTGAGTGACTGTTGATGGAAGTGTGGCAGAGGCATAAACATAGCACTGTTTTCTTTTCTCTTTTTTAAAGCCTAATCTTATCTGCCATAAACACACTTTCCTTTCTACTTGTCTAACAGGGACAGCTTCTGAAAGTCAGTTTTCATCTGGATATTCTGATCCTGGACAAATTGATTTCCAGTTGAAATGCATTTGTTTACAATGTAATAGCATCACTCCCCCTAACATTAATGGTAAAAGACATCCAGTGACCTGTTTGGCAGAACTGGTCCAAGGCCACAGCAAACATGAGGAGTGGGGCAGTATATTCAGAGGTGAGAATCCCTATGTCCATCCTTTTGAATTAATAAGATGATGTGGACAGTGATTCCTTGTCAGTTTTTGTGTGTGTCAGAGGTGATGTGAGAAACTGTGAGAGAATTGGCCGTCTACAAGGACATTGCCCAGGGGGCGTCCAGATGTTTTGATGTTTTACCATCCTTGTGGGAGGCTTCTCTCATGTTCCCACATGAGGAGCTGGAGCTGATAGAGGGAGCTCATCTGCGCTCTCCCCGGATTCAAACCTGCAACCTGTCGGAAGCGTGCTTGCCCCATCCATGTTCAACATCTACACAAATGACCAGCCACTGCCAGAAGGGACAGAGAGCTTCATCTATGCTGATGATCGTGCCATTACTGCTCAAGCAGGCAACTTTGAGATGGTTGAACAGAAGCTCTCTGAAGCTCTAGGTGTTCTTACTGCCTATTACAGGGAAAACCAGCTGATCCCTAATCCACCTAAAACACAGACATGTGCCTTTCACCTTAAGAACAGACAAGCATCCTGAGCTCTAAGGATCACCTGGGAAGGAATCCCACTGGAGCATTGCAGCACATCCAAATATCTGGGAGTCACTCTGGACCGTGCTCTGACCTAAAAGAAGCACTGCCTGAACATCAAGCAAAAAGTGGGTGGCAGAAACAATATCATACGAAAGCTGACTGGCACAACCTGGGGATCACAACCAGACATAGTGAAGACATCTGCCCTTGCGCTATGCTACTTTGCTGCTGAGTATGCCTGCCCGGTGTGGAACACATCTCACCATGCTAAAACAGTGGCTGTGGCTCTTAATGAGACATGCCGCATTATCACAGGGTGTCTGCGCCCTAAACCACTGGAGAAATTACACTGCTTAGCCGGTATTGCACCACCTCACATCCGCCAGGAAGTAGCAGCCAATAGTGAAAGGACCAAGGCAGAGACATCTCCAGTGTATCCCTTGTTTGGGTATCAGCCAGCACGCCAACAACTTAAATCAAGAAATAGTTTTCTAAGATTGACAGAAACACTCGCTGGAACACCCCAGCAAGCGAGAGTCCAAAAGTGGCAGGCTCAAACCCAGAACCTCAATCAATGGCTGATACCAAATGAGAGACCCCCCCCCCCCCCGGGCACACAGAAGACTTGGGAGGTGCTGAACAGACTGTGCTCTGGCACCACGAGGTGCAGAGCCAACCTCAAGAAATGGGGCCACAAAGTGGAATCCATGACATGCGAGTGCAGAGAAGAGCAAACCACAGACCACCTGCTGCAATGCAACCTGAGCCCTGCCACATGCACAATGGAGGACCTTCTTGCGGCAACACCAGAGGCACTCCAAGTGGCCAGATACTGGTCAAAGGATATTTAATCAACTACCAAGCTTGCAAATTCTGTGTTTTGTCTGTCTGTTTGTTTGTTTTTGTTAAAAATATAATACAAATGTCTGGTTGCTGATGACGCGATAAATAATAGCACAGTCAACTATATTCAACTATACTTGTATTTTCTTTACAGGGTAAGAAGAGAATGAGAGGGAACAGAGAGACAACAGATAGAAATGTTCCAAAATGGATTATATTGAATACAGTAAGACTCCCGTAAGTAAGGAGCCCCCGGTGGCGCAGTGGGTTAAAGCACTGAGCTGCTGAGCTTGTTGATCGAAAGGTCGCAGGTTCGAGTCCAGGGAGCGGCGTGAGCTTCCGCTGTCAGCCCTAGCTTCTGCCAACCTAGCAGTTCGAAAACATGCAAATGTCAGTAGATCAATAGGTACCGCTCCGGTGGGAAGGTAACGGCACTCCATGCAGTCATGCCGGCCACATGACCTTGGAGGTGTCTACGGACAACGCTGGCTCTTCGGCTTAGAAATGGAGATGAGCACCACACCCCAGAGTCAGACATGACTGGACATAATGTCAAAGGACTCCCGTATTCATAGGGGATACATTCCCAGCTCGATCACAGTTATGTGGAATTGTGGATAAGCCCAAATGCCATTATGTTACCTTACTTCTGGTCCCAGCAAACCACTGCAGTACATTGGAGGACCTAAAGATTATCAGAGTTGTATCCTCTCTAGTAATTTGCTGGATACTCCAACACAACTCTGTAGTACTATCCTGGGGAAGCATACTATAGAATCACCAGGAAGCCATAGCAAATTCCTAAAGAGACTATCACCCCATCCCTCCAAGTTGTGGGCAAGTGACACCATGGAGATGGATTCTATGGTTACGGGGATCTGACTGTAATGCAGAGATCTATGAACATGTATGATCTGAAAATACAAAATTTAGTTACCCTTTCAAAAATCCCCGAATCGTGGCTTCTCAGTTTAGATTTGGCCTTGAAGGTTTCAGCCGTGTCTTCATATATTCTGTAGGAAACTGACCCATTGGCGACTCTGGAATTCTGGCTGCTGACATCAGCTTCTGTGTCAGTCCAATCCTGCAGAGATATGTCAACGGGAAAGCTTTAGAGATTCTATGTGGGCTTTATTACTTTTTTTTCATGATCCCCTAAGACACACACCAAGGTAGACTAATGAAAAGAAACATAAATAGAAAGGGGGCATCAAGAAAGCCTGTCACAGGACCAGTTGACATGATCAGCAGGTTCAGACAGTAAGTTAGATTCTGGATTCTGCCCCTTGAGGCTGTTAATGGACTTTGTATGTTCATTGAATATTTGTGTTATTTCACTGGAAATAAAACTGCTGCATTTACCCCCTGCTCTGAAGAAGAATATTAGGGTGAAGATCAGACTATTATATGTTGCATATGCCATTTGTTACAACCACTCTGTACTATTTTAAAACATATTTTTCTGTATTAGGACTGGAGAGCACATGGGTTGTGAACTGTTGTTAGACTGCAACTTTCATCAACGTCACCTAGTATAGCTAATATTGATGGATGATGGCAATTGCAATCCATTATTTGTGGAGGGCTATACATTCTCATATGTGTCCTATTCTCAGGAAATAGGGGGACAAGAGGGAGCCCCTAGTTTTTGGGGTGTGAGGAGGGCTGACCCCAGCCACATTGAATCACTGTGGTGGTTAAAATGGAGTGTCAGGACCATAGACAGAGCATTTGCTGTCAGAATTTGGAAAAAGTATTGTTTGGATTACAACTTCAAGAATCCGTACTGGCCATGTTAGATGGGGTGGGGGGGGGGGTGGGGGGTAGAGAACTACAATAAAAAGTAACTTTTCAGATTTTCGTTAATCCTCTTCAATGAGCCATTTTCAATGCTGATCTCATATAGGTGTATAGCAATGTGATGATGCTCAGGTAGCATATGTGGAACTGGCCAAATGGCATTGAAACTAACTGTGCAGGTACCGCTGTACCAGGAGCTCAAATTTTGTTTGCTTTGCATTGAATGTTTGTTGTAGTCCTAAGTTTCAGGGACTCTGCAGATAGCTGGCTTCTTTTGGCTGCAATCATAGGGCAAGCCACCTGTCAATTATAGTTAGGTTCCCTGGTCCGCCCCCTTTTTGGGTTTTTGGAGGAAATAGGAGCCTTTTTGGTTCAGTCCACACAGAGAAGCCTTTCACACAGGACATAAAACCAAGAGCTCCTGTAGAAAGCTTCGTCTTCTACGGCTTGGCCGGGGAGATATACAGCCCACAGCTTGGTCGGGGTTATACAGCCTTACAGCTCCTTCGCTGAGGAACTTCAGTCAGCCATCACTGAAACCTGAGTTCTTTTCCCCTGGAAGTCTACAAAGCTCTGCTTGGTAAGGGTCACTCGCGGAAGCCAGAAGTAGTTGGTACCGGGTGCAGGGGCTCCACGCCAACAGAGGCAAAGACAGACTGCCCAGATTAGAAGTTAAGGATTTCCCCATTAGTTACAGTTAAGAAGATAGTGCCTGTTCCCTGTGGACAAGCTTGAGAGAGAGCCAATAGACTGCTAAGAAAGCCTTAAAGTACCTGTTTATTTTCATTAATAAAGAACTTTGTTGAACCTTTAAGCAATCTAAAGTCTCTGTTTTAAGGAAATCCAAAGGCCTTTAATCTGAGGCAGCCCCGGCGTCCTGTTGGGCACACAGAATTTATGTCCTATCTACAGTCTTATGCACAGGCCCAGCGTGCGACAGCACACTAACTGTCTCAACTCTGCTTCCATCAAATATTAGTCCTTTGGTAGAAACTAAGGATCTCTTCACACTTGCCTATTTTTGCAGCAGCAGCAGTGGGAGTTTTTAACTTCAGCCATGAAACTCGATGGCTCCCATCACATTGTGGAGAATGACTTCTGGGACGGCTTTGTGGCTGAACTGCCGCCACTGCCGAAAAATGGCGGAGGCGGTCAATAGCAGGATCCCTGTCTTTCCTTTAGGAAAATGGACAAAGCCACCGAAAACAGGCTCCCCCCACCATCTGATGAGGCAGAGGTGAAGCCGTGATGAAGCAGGTTGTAGGGTGACAGGTTCCCACGCCCCCTACATGAGTGCCACCGGGAAACAGCAAGACACCACCATTCTGGTAGCATGTATAATAAGGTCCTTACAGGTTGCAGTTTCTGGATGGGAGTTCTGCTTTGGTGACTGCAACCTACATTAAATGTAGGAAACAAAATGCTATTGTACACACATCCCAGCAAACCTAGCTAGCATAGCCAGTGGTGAAGAATGTTGGGAGTTGCATTCCAGCAATATCTGGAGGGCCATATGGGTAGTGTTGAAACATCTATTTGTTGGTCCTAACAAGAATAGATTCAATTATTCCATTAGCCGTTTAATTGGCTCAGTATGTAGGAAAATCTTATTAATCCAATGGGTGTACTCTATTTGGGACTAATAATAGCAATTAGGTCTGATTTTCTTGGGTCTTACTTTTCTCTTTGGTTTCTGTCAGGTTTTACAATGTATTGTAATGTAATATAACCTAGTCATGCACTGCTAATAGGCTTCTATTGGAAATGCTGAGTCATGCATTAACTGTATATAGAACTTCATTTGGGGAATGTGTTCTGGCCTAGTCCAGGTGATTGTGAATGATGTAATCCTGGGTTTGGGTTGAGTCAATGAGTTGGGAACCAATCTGTGATTGCAATGTATAAATGAATTGTATATAAGGAAGTCATGTACAGTGTATATCTCTCCTTGTGCTGTGATGTTGTTCGTCGAAGGCTATATGTAATTAAAAGAATCTGTCTGCTAAGACAAGATATAACTGTATGCTGTGGTAAGTTTGTAATATCATCTAGACTGGGGAAAAGACAATGGTAAAACTGACAATGGCCGGGCATGTGCTCAAGTGTCTGTAAAAGGTTCCAGAGTGACTGCAAGCTGTGGAAGCAGTTGACTGAAAATACTGTGCAGGAAGAAGCTACTGGAAAGCACTGAAGTTGGAAAGCACTGAAAGCACTGCTGCTGAATTGTGAAGTTAGGAATCCTCGCAGACTTGAATGAAAATTGTTCACAGTCCTAATATTGCAGGAATGCAAACCAGAGGAATCACCAATAGTTGTGTTCCTGTTGTGCCTTAGAGCGATTTCCATTTTATGGTGACCCTAAACTGACTCTATCACAAGATTTATTCGGCGGGGGGGGGGGGGGGGGTGCCTTTGTCTTCCTCTGTGGCTCAGAAAGTGTAGCTTGCCCAATAGACCAGTGGTTCTCAACCTGGGGTCCCCAGATGTTTTTGGCCTACAACTCCCAGAAATCCTAACAGCTGAGATTTCTGGGAGTTGTAGGCCAAAAAAATCTGGGGACCCCAGGTTGAGAACCAATGCAATAGACTTTCCATGTCTGAGCAGGGGTTTGAAGCCTGGTCTCCAAAGACATGGTCCAATGATTTTTTTTTGTCGTGTCAGGAGCGACTTGAGAAACTGCAAGTCACTTCTGGTGTGAGAGAATTGGCCGTCTGCAAGGACGTTGCCCAGGGGACGCCTGGATGAATTGATGTTTTTATCATCCTTGTGGGAGGCTTCTCTCATGTCCCCGCATGAGGAGCTGGAGCTGATAGAGGGAGCTCGTCCACCTCTCTCCGGATTCGAACCTGCGACCTGTCGGTCTTCAGTCCTGCTGGCACAGGGGTTTAACCCACTGCACCACCGGGGGCTCAGTCCAGTGATCAAATAGTTACGCTATACTGATTCTCAATGGTTATGCAGAAGCAAGAATTTCAATAGAAGTTGCTTGTCCACTTCTGGGAAAGGTTACTATTTTTGACAGTAAATGCTTTATCCCCTCAACCCAAAGCTATGAATGGCAACAGTATGGGAGAAATACAACCATATAATGGCACTTAGTAGAGAATCCAGTGAGGGTTAACACTATTCTCAGCTCCTGTGGAACCCATTTGGGAATGAGGAGGAGAAATGAAACAAAACTCTTGTTGGTTGCAGCTCAACTTATTTGTTGAGCTGCAACCCTCCTGTTACATTTGTTGTTGCGATGTGCTAATTTCTGGTTGATGATGAGCTTTTAGGAATTGTGAGAGCTGAAGTCCAAAACATCTGGAGGAGCACAGTTTGAGAAACACTGCCCTAAGGCATACCTAGAGCATGATAAGCAGGCAGAACGGAGGAACTGGCTTTTGTTTTGTGATTACATTACTCCAGGCTCCTCGTGCTCATGAATAAGAAGACAACTGAAATATATTTGCCTTATTAAAAAGGAAAATAAAAGAAGAAAAGTATTTATGGAAGTCCTCAAATGCTTGCCATACTTGTACATGGGTATGGAAAAGGACTAGTCAGTCTGGTTTCTATTAACTAGACCTGCTTTGTTAGATTTTAATCAGGGATTTAAAATATGTGGCATTCAGAACCATCACAGTGGAAAGCCCTGAAAAGAATTCAGAGCTTGTCAGTTTCTCCTAAAAGCACATTATCTTTTTTTAAAGTAACAGCTTAGAGGACATAATAGCATTTTTGTGTTTTTAGAGCTTGTATTAAAACATATACACACAAACTGGTTGAGAAATATTATACTAACATGCCTAAAATAGTACAGAAAAAGAGCCCCAGGCTCCAAAATATGGAACTACTTCCGGCATCGGAATGAGGAGCAACATTTGGTTGTACTTAGCAGGAAAAAAGCAAGCTGTTTAAAGCCTCTGGATTGAGGAAAATGGCCCTTTGATGGATTTATCAATTTGTCTAAATCTGCCAGCAAATCTCTTAAACGCAGCCCACTTTATTTACAAAAGCATTCACATTTCATTCACAAACATGTGCCTTTCCATCTTGTAAGGTCTTTCAGCCATGCTATTTATTGTAGTGATTATGAGACATTGCCTTCACATCAGGACATTCATTGTGGGTACAATGGATTATCTTAAACTAGAAACACAACCCTTTTCTGAATTGGGCTCCAGTCACACTGGAAAAAAGCATTTCATGATCAGAAGTCCCCAACGGACTGTAGCAGTTGCCACAATCGGCTGGAGAGCTCCAGTCCATACTTCTCTCCAGTGAGTTGTCTCACTCACTGTCTCTGGTGCCGGAATGTGCCTTTCAGCACCAAAGAAGAAAAGGAAAGCAGCTGGAATCTTAAAATAACAGTCAACCTTTCTTGTCCATGGATTTTGCACCCACAGATTCAACCATTCATGGCTTGAAAAGAATAATAATAATTTTAAACTTTCCAAAAGTAAACCTAGATTTTATTATTTTATTAAAATACACCTTTATCTATGCCATTACATAATGGAACTTGAGCCCCCGGTGGGGCAGTGGGTTAAACCCCTGTGCTGGCAGGACTGAAGACCAACAGGTCACAGGTTCGAAACCGGGGAGAGGCGGATGAGCTCCCTCTATCAGCTCCAGCTCCTCATGCGAGGACACGAGAGAAGCCTCCCACAAGGATGATAAAACATCAAATCATCCGGGCGTCCCCTGGGCAACATCCTTGCAGATGGCCAATTCTCTCACACCAGAAGTGACTTGCAGTTTCTCAGGTCATTCCTGACATGACAAAAAATGGAACTTGAGCATTCACAGAGTTTGGTATCCACAGGGAGTCCTGGGACCAAATCCCAGTGGATACCAAAGACTACTGTACTTGCTTCTATTTGGAGCAAAGGGGATTATTAAGCTTCCTTGTTCTTTTGTTTACTAGACAAATTTTTGCAGAGCTGAAGAAGAAGTGGGATGGCAATGGTACACACAGAGAGAATGGACCATTGAATAATAGTTGCTATCAGCTGGAGGCTTCTGACCATACAAAGGTTTTCTTGAATTTATTATTAAGTCAAACCATAATAATAAGTCATTTGTATCCTTTCAAAATGACAGGCGCCCTCCCTCATGGCCTTTCGTAAGGGCCTGAAGACGTGGCTCTTCGAGCAGGCTTTCAACTGAGTGCTATGTTACTGGAAATGACAACCGGAATGAATTTACGACTACGAGATTGATTATGATTCCATAATATGACGCAGCGGATTTTTAGTGTAATTTAAATGTTGTGTATTAGTGATGTTAGTTTGTTGTCCTGATTGCTTTGTAAAGTGTCTTTTTTGTATTGTACACCGCCACGAGTCGCCCTAGGGCTGAGAGCGGCGGTTAATAAATGCAAGAAATAAATAAATAAATAATAAATGCCAGAGGGGTTTTTTAGAATATCCCTTCTGGATATTCTCTTCTGGACGTGAGCAACTGGAGCTCTCCAGATATTTTTGTTCATTGTTCCCATCAACTCTAGCCAAATTGGAGCCCCCGGTGGTGCAGTGGGTTAAACCCCTTGTGCCGCCAAGACTGAAGACCGACAGGTCGCAGGTTCGAATCCGGAGAGAGGCGGATGAGCTCCCTCTATCAACTCCAGCTCCTCATGCGGGGACACGAGAGAAGCCTCCCACAAGGATGATAAAAACATCAAATCATCCGGGCGTCCCCTGGGCAATGTCCTTGCAGACGGCCAATTCTCTCACACCAGAAGCAACTTGCAGTTTCTCAAGTCACTCCTGACACGACAAAAAAAAAAATCAACTCTAGCCAGCAAGGTGAGAAATTGTGAGAGCCGCTAACAAAAAAAAAACACCTGAAAGGCCACATTTGCATACATCTGCTTTATATTTCACGTGTAATGTGTTCAAACAGAAGCAAGTGTGACTGATATCAGAAACAGTTTCAGGGGCAGGGGAAGCAGGGACAGCCATGTTTACCTGTTCCAGAAAAAAACCAATACTGACTTGTCCCACCTTAAAGACTTAGCAAGTTTTACCTAGCATAGGTTTTCACGGATACCAATTTTTACAAAGTTCAGATTTCATTAATGATATCTGGTGAAGAGCATCGGAGTCCATGAAGGCTTACGCCAGGGGTCCACAAACTTTATAAACAGAGGGCCAGGCCACAGTCCCTCAAACTGTTGGAGGGCCAGATTATAATTTGAAAAAAATATATGAATGAATTCCTGTGCACACTGCACATATCTTATTTGTAGTGCACAAACACTTAAAATACAATAATTAAAATGAAGAACAATTTTAACAAATATAAACTTATTAGTATTTCAATGGAAAGTGTGGGCCTGCTTTTGGCTGATGAGATAGCATTGCTGCTGCTGCTGTTGTTGTGTGCTTTCAAGTCACTTCAAACTTTCAAGTCACTTTGCCCCTGAGCAAAGGCAGGGTAAGTGACCTTGGAGGACCGTATCCGGCCCCTGGGCCTTAGTTTGAGGACCCCTGGATTATGCCAAATCAAAATTATTGGTTTTTAAGATGTTTCAAGACTCTTTATTGTTGTTTGAACAAAAAAAATCAAGTTCAGTTATACAACAGTCAAGTTTTAATTGGAAGAATTACCACTCTAGATTTGACCAAGACACTAGTCCTTTACACACATTTATTTCCATTTGAAGACTAGATTCCTGGAGTGAAGGAAGGCAACCCTGTCAGTTTGTTTTGCTCCTAACACTGCGTATCTCATTGTTGCAAATTCTGATGTCACCACTCCCAACAGTTAAGTTCAGCACAATGTCTGAAAGATGAAATATCCAGGACCAGTCCCAACTGGAGTCTGAATGAATAGATAAGATAGCACTTACAGCTGATAGCAGTCGCCCATGAAAGGGAAGTCACGCGGGGTGGTTTGTAGTGTCACACATACCCTCCCTTTCCCCATCACACGGTGGGGATGAGACAGATCGTGTTGGCACCCTGTCCCTATCAGATGGGAGAAAAGGCTGCAACACATGTTGCCCCACCACCCTTTCTCCATCCTACAGGGAAATGGGGAGGAAAGTATGGGTAGGTCCATCAGAGCTACCCAAAATACACTTTCCTCCCCGTAGTGGTGGAGGAAGCAGCTTTTGGCACTTCCACTCCAGTTTGGGAGGAATGTTGGCGGGGCCTGCTGTGTGTTGTGTGATGGCACAAGGCAGGCCCTGTCCTTGCCACAAATAAAAGCACTAAAACTGGGCAAAACTACCCTATGAAAAAGGTCTTGAAAGTCCTTTGCACATACAGAAGCAAACTGTACTGCTTGCTGATTCTTTCTTCAACACTGGCACAGTGGTACTATTCTCTACTGCCCTTTGAGGCCAGATAAGCCATAGGGTCCCTATGGAGTTTGCTGCAACTGCTAGTACTGGGATCTGCCACTTGAACCATTTACTTCATTCTGCACCGTAATGTGAGCACCGTATTAATCATATTTGCACAGGCTCTCATGCTCAATGTATGGACATCTTAGGCAGTTAGCACAATCCTGACCTTACTCATGAAAGCAAATATGGGTGAGATTCTCATAGTTGTATCTGAGTTCTGCTTTTGACTTCAACCCCAATTAAGATTAACCACACTGTAGAGTTCAGACACAATTCTACTCTGTGGTTAATTGAAAATTGAAGTAAAAGTTCCCATTATCCTTGTAATGCTGTCAGAGCAGAGAAGAAATGCCTTAATGCAGCCAATATTAAACTAGCTTCCTAATACTGTTTTATTGATTATTCCTGTGCAATTTGTACTCAGTCTGGTACCGGTTTCCATTACCTTTTAAGATATACTTTCTGGTAATTGCTTTATGGTGTTATACCTTACCCAGCTCACTGTCTGTCCATTCATTTGCGCTTTATGTTAAGACAAGGAAGACAAAGTATTTCCTTACAGATTCACTGTCTGAGACAGAGGATAACCTCCGGTGTCCTCTTGGCACTCCATTTATATCAGAGGACTGGCTGGTGACAGTGGGACGTCTGGTGGAGGGGTAGCTGGAGTCCTTGTGGGAAACTCTTAGCAGAGATCCAAGGCATGGAAGAAACTTTGCAATCGCCATTCTATCAGATAAGAAAGGGGATGAGACAGTTGTTCCCTACCTAAAATAGAACTATGAGCATAAACAAACAAGCAAGCCCTTGTGAGTGTTATATATGCTAATTTGATTCCACACAAGCTAAACACATATACTGTATTCATTTGGGACAAATCTGATGATACTTTAAAAGCAGGCTTTTCTCTTCTTCTATTTCTAGGATTTTTTTAAAGATTTCTGTCAGGTTTTACAATGTATTATAATGTAATATAGCTGAGTCATGCACTGCTAATAGGCTTCTATTGGAAATGCTGAGTCATGCATTAACTGTATATAGGGAATCATTTGGGGAATGTGTTCTGGCCTAGTCCAGGTGATTGTGAATAATGCAATCCTGGGTTTGAGTTGAGTCAATGAGTTGGGAACCAATCAGAGATTTCTATGTGTAATTGTATAGAATTGTATATAAGGAAGTCATGTACAGTGTATATTTACTCTCCTTGTGCTGTGATGCTGTTCGTTGAAGGCTCTATGTAATTGATTAAAAGAACCTGTCTGCTAAGACAAGATATAACTGTATGCTGTGGTAAATTTGTAATGACATCTAGACTGGAGGGGAAAACAATAGTAAAACTGACAATGGCCGGGCATGTGCTCAAGTGTCTGTAAAAGAGTTCCAGAGTGACTGCAGTTTATGGGAGCAGTTGACTGAAAATACTGTGCAGGAAGAAACTACTGGAAAGCGCTGAAGTTGTGCAACTGATCTGCTGCTGAATTGTGAAATTAATCTCAACAATTTCATAGAAGCCTTTCATAGTGCAATAATTCAGTCTCATTCACATAATTATATCAAGGATAGGGAATCATCTTTCATTTTAACTCTCTTGTGTTTTTCTACTGCATAGTTGTACAATGTTTTTTTTTATTGTTGACCTCCATCTAAATTCAGTCCTGAGACCCATTAGCACTACTTAATTATAGCATTATGATGTTACTTTAACTGCCATGGCAGTGTTCTTTGGAATCCTGGAATCTGCAGTTTAGGATGGGGCATTTTGGATTTTTAGCCAGAGAGTTCCTCTACTGCAGTGGATCCCAGATGTTTTTGACCTACAACTCCCAGAAATCCCAGCCAGTTTACCAGCTGTTAGAATTTCTGGGAGTTGAAGGCCAAAAACATCTGGGGACCCCACAATGAGAACCACTACTCTAGTGCCTCACCAAATTACAGGCCTCGGTATTCCAGATGATGCAGCTATAGCAATTAACAAGAAATCATAGTGTGAATGGGCCCCATGTTACCCTAAACCATGGACAGGGGACCTATAATCTTCCTATTATTGCAGCCCTGCTTCTCCTAATATACCTGACCATTGACTAGGTTTAATGGCTTTATTTATTTATTTAAAAATTTTCTATACCGATCTTCTCACCTACAAGAGGGACTCAGATCCGGTTCACAACGTGTTCATATACAAAAAAGCCACAGAATCCACTGCCCTAAAGAATGCACATCATTTTTTTTAAAAAAGAGAGAAAACCTATCTTCTTTACAAAAGATGAAACTTACCTGTATTTGGGATGAGCAATGGCATAAATGATTGGGTTGTGGATAACAGAAGCCTTGGCAATCACTGCAGGGACTGAGTTCATGTATGGTGTGAGGAGATGGGAGTATCTACAGTGATAAGGCAAATATGCTTTAGACACAGTTCTGTTAGAGCATTGTTTACATGCTTCTCCTTTCTACATAATATCTCGCACATGGGTTTACATCTCTAGGTAGAAAATTTAAAGTGTGCAACAACACAAAAAAAACAGCCAATGCAACTAGGCTGTTGCATTGGGTTGTGTGGAAGGGCTCTTAATCTTCCAGTGTAGCTTTTTTTGTGACATGAGAGTCACACACAAACATATACACATTAGGAAATAGGGTTTGGAGTTTTGCACTAGATAAAGCTTCCAAACCATTTTTGAAGAACCTCCCACAAAGATATGACTGAGCTTTATGGAGACAATTCCTTTCTACCCATTAAGAATACAGAAGTCTCGCTTCAAGAATTGACACCCACTGTATCTAACTCACAACTGTATCTAACTCACAACTCGAACTCACAAGTTCATATTATGCAAACTCAAGTATGTTTAGGGTTGATTGCAAGGCTGTAGATAACCATGGACTTGATCCCAGATAAATCTGGAAATATGCAGCTGTGAGATCAGAATCCAACTTTATGCTCCACTTACAGTAATATCCAAGACATTCCCCATTTATCATTCCTCACTCCAGTGATGTCCTGCTTAATATAGGGAATGTCTTGAATCATACCTTTGCATTCATAATTGCGGAGCCATTTATCACATTGTTCTTTCATTAGTTCTGTTCCCTTTTATTTATGTTTCTTTCTATAAAAATGAAGTTGATGATTACCCTGCAAAAGCAACCAAGGCTACCACTGAATATGGAGACCAGGAGATGACATAAAGCAAGATGACAATCAAGGCTACTTTGGCCATTTTCCACTCATTCTTCAGCTTCTGGTAGAGTTTTTGACCTTCTTTACTGTTGTCTGAATTGGACCTTTGAACAGCCCTGGGGAAAAAGCAAACATATGCAGAAATGCCTTTGTAGGTAAAAATGATGCTAGCCAACTCAGGATGTCTTATATATGGATGATGGCTTGGATCCAAAGAGCCACTTTCATTAACAAACGGTCTTCCAATTATACAAAAATATTTTGCCAATTCTCATCTCTCTTCTGTAGACTCTCATGTCACAAAAAAGCTACCTTGGAAGATTAAGAGCCCTTCCACAAAACCCTATATTCCACAATATCAAGGCAGAAAATCCTTCAATATCTGCCTTGAAGTGGGTTATCTGAGTCCACGCTCAGATAATGTGGGATTTTCTGCCTTGATATTCTGGGATATAGGGCTGTGTGGAAGGACACTTAGTATTGGATTATGATTCTGAAGACCAGGGTTCAAAGACCTGCTTATGTTTGGCAACCTAATATGTGACCTAAGGCAAGTCATAGTCTTCCAGTCTCAGAGGTAGGCAAAGTAAACCTTGTGATAGGGTCACCACAAGTTTGGCCTTTTCTACACTGCCAGATAATCCAGTTGTTTTTTTTTTGTCGTGTCAGGAGCGACCTGAGAAACTGCATGTCACTTCTGGTGTGAGATAATTGGCCGTCTGCAAAAATGTTGCCCAGGGGACACCCGGATGATTTTTGATGTTTTATCATCCTTGTGGGAGGCTTCTCTCATGTCCCCGCATGAGAAGCTGGAGCTGATAGAGGGAGCTCATCTGCCTCTCCCCGGATTCGAACCTGCAACCTGTCAGTCTTCAGTCCTGCCGGCATAGGGTTTTAACCCACTGCGCAACTGGGGGCTCCACAATCCAGGTTATCCCAGCAGAAATCCACATTATGTGATTTGAGCTGGATTATCTTAGTCTATACTGCCATATAATCCAGTTCAAAGCAGATAATGTGGATTTTGTACAGCTGTGTAGACAGGGCCTTAGAAACAACTTGCAGGCATATAACAATCACAACATTTTCTCTGCAGGGAAGGAGAGGTAAATAATGCAAATAAGGAAAGTAGATACAGATCTGATTAAAAATAAGGAATGCTGTATTGTTACTATTAAATGTGTACCTGTTAGATCCTTAGTTCAAAATAAAGATTTATCAGGCCAGCAAAATAAAGAGGGAAACAATAATGTGCATCATTTATGCAGGTTGCAGATTCTATTTTCTTGAAACATAATCTGATCCTTAAAAAAAAAAACCACAAAGGACACACAGAACTTTGTTCTAGATGGACCATTTATGTACCATATAAGTTCTTAACTGCAACCATATTTCTCATTTATCTTTTTAGAATTTGTCCAGTTTTGGCCAACTTTACCTTATGTTTTCCAGTCCTGGCCAACAGAAATGGTTAGCTGGCTGCCAAAACTTCCACCAAAGCCTCAGACTACCTATTTGTTAAAAACCGCTTACATAAATCTTGAAATCAAATGCATTCCACATGAGATATACATTTCTGTTTGGATTCCTGCAGGGTGGATGTCACAACCTTAGAACAAAATCAATGTAACCTTCTACTGAAGCATATACTAGGAAGTTGGGCAACTCACCTGTTTGAATTCTTGATGGCTCTGAAAATGAACACATAACTGTATATGATGGCAATTAAGGGAATGAAGAATACAAAGCAGAAAAGGAGCATTGTGTAGGCACGGACTGATGGGGTGAAGCTGATATAATCCCAGGAACAGGAGGTCAAGAGGCCCTCTGGAACATAAGCGCCTTAATGAGAAGACAGAAAAAGCTTGGTTTAAGAGGCATGAAAGAGAGAAAAGAAAATCATATTGATTTTCAAATATTAAAATAAAGGCATGAAATCCAATCTTGTAAATCTAAGTAACAATACTGTGAACGCAATCGAGAGATGTTGATCTTGATAACCACTCACATATTATTAAATTAGATGCTGATAGCAGTTTCCAAGACTCGAACTTTGTGAAGAAAATGAACAGAAGACCAAATAGTCTTCCTTCTGAAAAATGTTGCTTTGGCTAAAGAAACTGTTTGACATTAAGCTGAGGACAGACAAAGCAAACAAACCGCCGAGGAGCACCTTGGGGCTTTGTTATCACAAAGTCCATTGTTAACTCACAGAATTCATTGCCATATAATGTTTTCATCCAGATACACAAGTGCCAAGAGACAGTTGCGTGGATCCTGACATCTGTTCAACTCACAGAACACAAATCTGTTCCGCTCACAGAACATAAACTGGTTTTTACAAGACCTCAAGATGTAAGGCAGAGGTACATCTCTCTCCTTCCTCACCTCTCTTTTACTCCTTCCTTCAGAATTCAGTGGCAAGCAATTACACCATTGGGCACTCTTTCTTCAAATGTTGGTTGTGTTCCTAATTAACACATACTCTTTGGGAGTTCTGGTGGTTTTATTTTGAGATCCCAGTGCAACACCTGGCATCATCCAGGACAAATGTGATTTCTAGGATTGTTTGATTAAAAAAAAAAGGTTCTAAACTCGTTTTGAATGTAGAGGGTGCTGGTGGTTCAATTCTAAAGTCAATTGAGATTTTCACAGGAAAAAAATGCTCAAAACTTTATGAAACTTCCGAGACTTCCGAATCCTTCCTTAATGGTTTGAAAGTGTTATTTCCTGTTTCATTGGGTGGTCTTTACTTTGAAAGTAGTTGTTTTACTCCAGAAGTGGGGTGGGGGAAAACAAAGGAAGGAAATTCATCCACTCTGTTTTAAAAAAAATTCCCAGGCTCACAAGGGAAGAGGAGAGGGAGGAAATTCATCCACTCTGTTTTAAAACACTTCCCAGGCTCATGAGGGGAGAGGAGAGGGAGGAAATTCATCCACTCTGTTTTAAAATGCTTCCCAGGCTCATGAGGGGAGAGGAGAGGAAGGAAATTCATCCACTCTGTTTTAAAATGCTTCCCAGGCTCATGAGGGGAGATGAGAGGAAGGAAATTCATCCACTGTGTTTTAAAACGCTTCCCAGGCTCACGAGGGAAGAGGAGAGAGAGGAAATTCATCCACTCTGTTTTAAAATGCTTCCCAGGCTCACGAGGGGAGGGGAGAGGGAGGAAATTCATCCACTCTGTTTTAAAATGCTTCCCAGGCTCACGAGGGGAGAGGAGAGGAAGGAAATTCATCCACTCTGTTTTAAAATGCTTCCCATGCTCATGAGGGGAGAGGAGAGGAAGGAAATTCATCCACTCTGTTTTAAAACGCTTCCCAGGCTCATGAGGGGAGAGGAGAGGAAGGAAATTCATCCACTCTGTTTTAAAACGCTTCCCAGGCTCATGAGGGGAGAGGAGAGGAAGGAAATTCATCCACTCTGTTTTAAAACGCTTCCCAGGCTTATGAGGGGAGAGGAGAGGAAGGAAATTCATCCACTCTGTTTTAAAATGCTTCCCAGGCTCACGAGGGGAGAGGAGAGGAAGGAAATTCATCCACTCTGGTTTAAAACAGCTTCCAACTCACTCACTGCTTCATAACAGAAATGGCGGAAAAATCTTCGGAAGGGCAAAGGGACTTCCGATTTCCTTAAAAACTTTGAAATCGCTTCAAAATGCAAATCTTTCCAAATGTATTCCGAATTACAAAGGTTCTGACCAAACCGAACCATGTCTAGTGATTTCTTATTAAAATGAAATTACAGCAGAAACTTGACCATATAAACCAGTGGTTCTCAACTTGTGGGTCCCCAGATGTTTTGTCCTTCAACTCCTAGAAATCCTAACAGAAAGCTGGTAAACTGGCTGGGATTTCTGGGAGTTGTAGACCAAAATATCAACCTACAGGTTGAGAACCACTGATTATATGCTAAGCAAAAGTGCCACTGTTGTTTTTAAGAGCTACTGTACCCAGAGGCAGCCCTGGGTAATTTTCAACGGTAAGCAAGCAGTATTTTGCCCCCCCCCCCCCAACCAATCACTGATATATATTTTCTGTTCGTGTGGGAGTTCTGTGAGCCATATTTGGTTCAATTCTATCATTGGTGGAGTTCAGAATGCTTTTTGATTGTAGGTGAACTATACATCCCAGTAACTACAACTCGCATATGTCAAGGTCTATTTTCCCCCAAGAGCGCCTCAAGAGTGCCCCTGGACAAAATCAACTATACTGCAAATGCTTACTTTGTGTAATGGGTTGAGCTGCCCCTGACTGTACCTTTAGTTGAAAGTATCTTGATTTCCTGTCCTATCCATTCTATTATTATAAAGCCACCTCTTGAGTTGAATGGTCTGGGAGTATATCCTTTTCATATCTAATATCAACTCTTGTATTCGGAACTGAGAAAAATATATTTTAAACTTCTCCACCTTTCCCACCAAGAGATGCTCTGTGTTCTATTTTTCTGTCTTACTGTGAGAGTTCACAGCATGGCAAAACGTAGAGCATTAGAAGCTGGCTAATATGAAAAGGCGGTTACACATGATTAAGGCTTTCATTATACCCCTTTTGTGAACAATAACAATCAGTCTGAATATATCACAAACACACCAGAAAAACCTTGCACTTATCCGTGTCTGTTATTTATACAGATCCCTACAGCCGGGCTATAGAAAGTTATACAATTGTTATACAAGATGCTTCTCCCCTTTATTTTCATTCCTGATTTTTATCTCATTTCTGTGTAAGCATTAATGCATTTTCATGCAAAAGTGTTACTGCAAAGAGCTTCAGTTAAAAAGTCTTAGAGATTGGTTAGCTCTGAACCAGAGCCCTTCACTGAGAATTTCTTCATGTTAAATATGTAAATCCTTTTTATCTACCAGCGACTCTGAAAGGCCATTATATAAAGTTCCACATTGCATGTGTTATCGAGTAACTGGATTTTTTACCATCTTACTTACTCCATCCAAAGAAAGGCGGGAGACTCCAAGCTAGGGAATACAGCCAGACTCCTGACAGGATTAGCAAGGCTTTCTTTGTAGACATTGCTCCGATGGAGGCGAGGGGTTGCGTAATCACAAAATACCTGTCCAGGGCTATCACTGTTAAGGTGATCATGGAAGCAATGCCAAAAAGGGCTCCACAGAATGCGTACAGCTCACAGCCTTTTAGGAAAGAGTGCAACACAGTTAGCTTTGCGTTGTATTTTTAATTGACTAAAAGCACTTCTTTTAAAATCTCACCTTTCCATTATAGTAGAATTGCCAAGGCAGGTTACAATAAAGATTTTCAAAAGTGATAAAATAACAAGAACAATACAGCAAAAGCATAAGCTAGGACAGTGTAAAAATATACACTGAGACTTATCTGAATTGCAAAATCCGGAGACTCACGGAGATGAATGAGATTTAACCTGGCATTGAAATGCCATTGCATAAGGAATGAAGTGGTTCTCGTTGACAAGACCAGCCCTGCCATTTTACTGAGTGAAGCAACTGCAAAATAGGGAGGGCAGAGGAACAGTACCATAAGCTGCTCCTGGTGGGCCCCCCAAGTGTCATCCTTCATTGGAAAGCAGAGCAATCTTATCCTATGTTTTCTTCTGCAATTGGGTTGCCAGTGTGAAAACAAAAGATGGCTCCCACAATGTCCATGGCTAGGTAGAAGAAAGAATTTTAGCAGGTGTTGTGTGACATACAAACCAACTTTTCTACCCAACAGGAAGCACTCTCCTTGAGTTGCCTTCGGGCTGAGAAAGGCGGTATATAAATATGGCAAATAAATAAATAAATAAATAAATAAAATGTTCAGCTGTGTCTTGTGGCCCTTGTGAGCACTTTCAAATCTATGATTTGCGAGTTACACATTGTGTGTTGTGGTTGTGTGTGTGAAATGAAGTTCAACAGTGACAAATGCAAGATACTCCACTTTGGCAGAAAAAATGAAATGCAAAGATACAGAATGGGGGACAATGCCTGGCTCGAGAGCAGTACGTGTGAAAAAGATCTTGGAGTCCTCGTGGACAACAAGTTAAACATGAGCCAACAATGTGATGTGGCGGCAAAAAAAGCCAATGGGATTTTGGCCTGCATCAATAGGAGCATAGTGTCTAGATCTAAGGAAGTCATGCTACCCCTCTATTCCGCTTTGGTTAGACCTCATGTGGAATATTGTGTCCAATTCTGGGCACCACAATTCAAGAGAGATATTGACAAGCTGGAATGTGTCCAGAGGAGGGCGACTAAAATGATCAAGGGTCTGGAGAACAAGCCCTATGAGGAGCGGCTTAGGGAACTGGGCATGTTTAGCCTGAAGAAGAGAAGGCTGAGAGGAGATATGATAGCCATGTATAAATATGTGAGAGGAAGCCACAGGGAGGAGGGAGCAAGCTTGTTTTCTGCTTCCTTGGAGACTAGGACGCGGAACAATGGCTTCAAACTACAAGAGAGGAGATTCCATCTGAACATGAGGAAGAACTTCCTGACTGTGAGAGCCGTTCAGCAGTGGAACTCTCTGCCCCGGAGTGTGGTGGAGGCTCCTTCTTTGGAAGCTTTTAAGCAGAGGCTGGATGGCCATCTGTCAGGGGTGATTTGAATGCAATATTCCTGCTTCTTGGCAGGGGGTTGGACTGGATGGCCCATGAGGTCTCTTCCAACTCTTTGATTCTATGATTCTATGATTCTATGTGCATCCTATACTTTTTATGGGATTACGCATTATGGTTTTGCATCTTATACTTTCTACTGTTGCTTTGCTTGGGCTAGTGACAATTTCTCAATGGCACCCATGTCTTGCCCAGTGTGTTATCCTCCATGGGGATTTCATAGTGCTTTCATGGTTTATGTCTGCATGTAGATGTTTATGCTATGCCAAAGAGAAGTTGGATTGAGGCCACAGTGTGCTTGCATGTGTGTGCACACAGGGTGTGAAGTCCAACATTCTTTAAATCCCTCATCTTGTTGACAGCTATAATTTTCAAACCATCAGAATAAAATACAGTGGAGTCTCAGAATGTAGTTGTACACACCTTTTGCCCCAAATATCCACCGTTTGTTGAGACTGTTGGTGAAGAAAACTGGACACTGAGTGATGGCCATTAGAAAATCACTGACAGCCAGATTGATAATGAACATGTTGGCGGGAGTGCGAAGACCTCGAATCCTACAAGCAAAGAGAAGAGAATGACGACAGGTAACACCTGAGGCTGCTGTTCTGCTTGACTTCAAAGCTTCAAAGGGGCAGCTGGTCATTTGGATCAAAGCAAAGCAACATCCTGACACAAGGTATTGATGCTGGTTTTCTTCTTAAAAGGGCAATAATGACATGACCCACAATGTACTGAGCTAGCATGCTGGGCTTCATTAATTGCCCATCTGGTCTGTTGAGAGTGTCCAGAGAGACGACTCAGACAAACACAAATAGGACCTGACGGGATATTATTCCCTGTTGCTAATCCACAGCATTGACTGCATCGAACTAAAATAAGAATACTTGGCATTGATGTAGTGCTTTAGAGAAGAGTCAGGGGACATGCAATTGTCTGGATCAGGGGTTCTCAAACATTTTGAGCTGCGGAGCCTTTTTGAAGCAGAAGTTTCTCTTGGAGCTCCAAGAAATGTTTATAAATGTGTGTGTATCGCACGGACAAACTTTTTGATGCATTGTTTTAAAAATTTGACAGACGGGCTGGACCAGTGGCAGATGGATGGAGAGTGTTTGTGTTAACTAATTGGAAAAAAAAAACACACGAACAAATTCCTCTTGGCAGCAAGAGTATTGAGGGAAAGGCTTTGGTGGTAAGAGAGACAGAGGGAAGGAGAAAAGCAGGAAAGAGGAGGGAAAGCTCAGAGGAAGGGAGGAGGAAGAAGATAGAGGAGGAGGGAACTGCAGAGCCCCTCAGTGTGCTTTGCAGAGCGTCAAGGGTTCCACGGAACACAGTTTGAGAACCACTGGTCTAGATGTTATTAGCTGAAATGCTGGCAAGGGATTTATTTACGGTATTTATACTCCACCCTTCTCATCCCGCAGGGGACTCAGGGCAGATTACAATGTACATATATAGGCAAACATCCAATGCCATAGACACACAACACATATAGACAGACACTCAGAGGCTATTTAACATTCCAGCTTTTTCTGGCCACCAGGGGAGCTGTCACTTCACCGTCCATCTTCGACACTGAAGAAGTACTTCCTCATTCCCCGCATGCTTGCTGGAGATTTATATGGCCTCGTAATATATGGCCCACATAAGTGGTACATAATTTTCCTACTTTTTTTAAAAAAAATATCTTTATTAACATTTTCAAAACAACGACAACAAGAAAGAAAAAAGTGTAGTTAAAAAGTTTAAAAAAGAGAAACAGAACAAAAAAAGGTATTATGGAAAAGAGAAGAAAAAGAAAAAAAAGAAAAAAGTGCAAAAAAACAAAACAAAAAAAGATTTTTCTTTATGACTTCCTGAGTATCTTCAATGAGGTGTCCTCCTTTTCTCTCTTCCTCCCCTTTTCTTCCTTACTCAGTCCTCCTTCCTTTCTTTCTTTTGGGGGTAATTTCTAAAATTTATATTAATATTTTATATAGCTTGTCTTTTGTGTTATTTATGACTTTTGTCCAGTTTGTCTCTTTTTTCAGTTCGCCTTTATTTTTTGATAACAAGTAGGTACGTCTGTCCATATTTCTTATATCAAGTACTTTTTCTAACCAGACTTCTATGCTTGGTATCTCTTGTTTTTTCCATAATTTTGCATAGCATATTCTAGCTGCTGTAGTTACTAGAAACAGTATTTTATCCGTGTTCTTCTCCATTTTTGGTTCCGTAATTCCGAGCAGGAATATTTCTGGTTTCAATTGTATGTTTAGTTCTAACATTTTTTGTAGAGTTTCTTGAATTTTCTTCCAGTATAGCTTTGCTTTTTCGCACATCCACCACATGTGAAGGTATGTACCTTCCTTCTTTCTGCACTTCCAACATTCCGTGTTGGCATTTTTATAACATTTTCCTAATTTATAGGGGGTCATATACCATCTTTGTGCTATTTTTATCCAATTTTCTTTTAGCTCTGATGCATATGAATATTTCAATTTCCTATTCCAAATTTCTTCCTATTCCAAATTTCTTCAATTTCTTATTCCAATTTCCTATTCCACTCTTCCTTTTTTTTATCATTCTTCCTATATTTTCTTTCCATCTTTTCATATATTCTTTTTCATCACTTGTTCCCTTATTCCATTGGAATAGTTTTTTGTATATCTTTGTTATTGTTTTCTTATCCGTTTGTATAACTAAGTCCCAAAATGATTTTTGTTCTTCAAATCCTAATTTTATATCTTTTTTGAAACATTCTCTTATTTGCCAATGTTGGAACCATGAGATTTTGTTGTTTATTTCCTTCATCTCTTGTTCTAATTTTCCTACTTTACAGATGCAACTGTCTTTCGGGCTGCAAAGGCCAACAAGCTACACAAATTGGTCAAAAGCTCTCTCCGACTCGAACTGGCTTCAAACTCATGACCTTTCGATCAGTAGTGATCTTAATGCAGCTGACTCCCAGCCAGCTGCGCCACAGTCCTGGATATCAGGAGTTCATCAACTTCTGTACTTTCAATGTTCAACACACTGTACACATGCATTTTTTCAGTCTCCTTAACAATAACCCTTTTAAGCTTGTGGAGGTGAAGGCTGTGGTGTTTCACAGCCTTCACCTCCACAAGCAGAGAGAAGTCCCAGGACAATTCTGCAAAATGCCCTTTGAGACACCCAGATTCAGTGGGTAAGAGTATAGGAGGAGTACAAACCAATTTGATTTTGAAACCCAGGAATACAGAGAAATAGAGTCAGAGAAGAAAAGAAAAGGCAGGGCTGACCCATTGGTCAGGCATAGAATTGAGATTGATACAAGGTAAATCGTATTTTGAAGAGTCTGGGTTCATATATGGGGCCGATTTCTGATAAGGATGAATTCATTGTTCAAACTAAATTCAACCCCATCATTAAGGCAGGAGTGATCAATATCTGTATCATTAGAAACCTATCTGTTCTGAAGACAGTGGCTTGAGGAAGAACTAAACATGACGTGAGACCCATTAGCCATATTAGCTGGGGAATCTTAGAAGCTGTTGTCCACTTTTTATGGACTAAAGTGAATTTCCCATTATTTATATATTTTAAGGCACACACCATGGTCCTCACGGATGGTCAAGCAGGCATCCCAAAAAGTGACAAGAAAGGCTTCCCTGATACAGGACATACCCAGTTCTCCCAATTATGCAATGTGATCTGACACAACATTGTTTACTCACATATACATGGACATGACAATATATAAGATAAAAATGAAAAACAGTGTAACACCAGATTAGCATATTTCACTTTTTTTTACAACCTGGGAACATTTTATTATCACTTATCAATGAAATTGTGGGGAAACTCTCAACGAAATTTATCAAATTTTGATGAAAATCTGGATAAAATTAGCAATTTTTCACATATTTGCCATCATACCTACTGCCTAGAGAACAGTTGTGAGATTTCCTTCTTCCAGTTACTAACAGACATTGTTGGGATTTTGAAAGGAAATTGGGAGGGATAGCCAATACTCCAGAGGACAGGAGCAGAATTCAAAATGATCTTGACAGGTTAGAGAGATGGGCCAAAACTAACAAAATGAAGTTCAACAGTGACAAATGCAAGATACTCCACTTAGGCAGAAAAAACAAAATGCAAAGATACAGAATGGGGGACAATGCCTGGCTCGAGAGCAGTACGTGTGAAAAAGATCTTGGAGTCCTCGTGGACAACAAGTTAAACATGAGCCAACAATGTGATGTGGCGGCAAAAAAAGCCAATGGGATTTTGGCCTGCATCAATAGGAGCATAGTGTCTAGATCTAGGGAAGTCATGCTACCCCTCTATTCCTCCTTGGTTAGACCACACTGGGAATATTGTGTCCAATTCTGGGCACCACAATTCAAGAGAGATATTGACAAGCTGGAATGTGTCCAGAGGAGGGCGACTAAAATGATCAAGGGTCTGGAGAACAAGCCCTATGAGGAGCAGCTTAAGGAGCTGGGCATGTTTAGCCTGAAGAAGAGAAGGCTGAGAGGAGACATGATAGCCATGTATAAATATGTGAGAGGAAGCCACAGGGAGGAGGGAGCAAGCTTGTTTTCTGCCTCCCTGGAGACTAGGATGCGAAACAATGGCTTCAAACTACAAGAAAAGAGATTCCATCTGAACATGAGGAAGAACTTCCTGACTGTGAGAGCCGTTCAGCAGTGGAACTCTCTGCCCCGGAATGTGGTGGAGGCTCCTTCTTTGGAAGCTTTTAAACAGAGGCTGGATGGCCATCTGTCAGGGGTGATTTGAATGCAATATTCCTGCTTCTTGACAGGGGCTTGGACTGGATGGCCCATGAGGTCTCTTCCAACTCTTTGATTCTATGATTCTATGACAAAAACCTCTGCATTGTTTTAGATCCAGCTCCATGATCTGCTGAACTTGTCAACTAACAAATCATGCTTGAGTTAGTTTCCTCATTCTTCCTTTCCTTCCCTTTTTTCTTGTATGTTATTTCTCTAAAATAGGAAGCCTGAACGGTAAGCAAGGACTGTCATTACCACTTTTCCTGCTGAAAAGCTACATTTAAAAATGCATTAACTAATAAATAAATATGCCCTTGCAATATAGTGGAGTACTTTGGACTGGCTCTGATTAATAGCCCAGTGACATGGATAGAGTGCGTTCTTCTTCTTGCTCCACTTTCCTGTTCCCTGTGCTAGTGATTAACAGGAAATTAAAGTAGATGGACTATGGATTTTCTGCATCTGGGTCATACTGAACTGGGAGGGCATTTTCCACTGTTAGCCAGATTAGCAGTAGCTCCTAAATATAGGGATTAAGCCAAATGATTTTTACATTGCCTACAACATTTTATTTTGCTTCAGTTGTCCAGACCATGAAGCAAACAACAGGAAGTCTCATCTTTTCTTTTAGTCCCCTACCAAGGCATATCATTTTGAGAAAAACAAGTTTGTGGATCTAATAGCGTTGTTTTGGTGTGGTTCGTGGTGTAGGACCTAGACTTTAGACCTGTTTCAAAATTACAAGGATATCTTCTTTCATATTTATAATAAAATCAAGAACAGCAGTGACATATTTCTAGCACAAGTGGTTTTGAAGAAATTGATGCGACATTGATGTGCATGCAATCCAGATATCCAGGTGATCAAGTAGCGGTGAGACCAGCTCTGTAATAATAATAATCATCATCATCATCAACTTTATTTATATCCCGCCACTATCTCCCCAAAGGGGACTCGGGGCAGCCAATGGAGCTCCTTAAACAGGGAGGTTGACCGCTCCCTGTAAGTTGTTCCAGTTAGTAACCTGGCTGCCACCCGTTGGACCAATTGAAATTTCCGAGCCATCTGGAAGGGCAGCCCCACAAAGAGTGCATTGCAGTAATCCAATCTGGAGGTGATTAAGGCATAGACCACCATGGCCAGATCCGACTTCACAAGGCACGGTCACAGCTGGCGCACGGGTTTTAGTTGTGCGAAGGCCCTCCCAGCCACCGCCAACACCTGGGCTTCAAGTGTTGGTCTAAGAGGACACACAAGCTGCGGACCTGTGACTTCAGGGGGAGTGCAACCCCACTGAGCACAGGTTGCCACCCTATACCCCAATTTGGCTTACGATCAACCTGGAGGACCTCTGTCTTGTCGGGATTGATCCTCAGCTTATTCATCCTCATCCATACCTATCAACTGGCCCTTTACAGTAACTGCACTCATATCTACTACCTTAATATTCTTTATGCCCCATATTATCGCTGGCCCCGTCTTATGACTCTTTCAGCTATAGTCTAGGCTGTACTATGTCATACCTAAGCAGGAAGCAAAAAAAGTCTCTCTTGGAATGATAATAACCATACGTCACTCTAAGTGAAGGTGGATCTAAGGTTGAATTTGTTGCTAATATTTACCGGGCTTTTGCTCAAGCAGTTACAAACATCATTCAGGGTAGAGAGGAAATTAACAGCCCTTGATGCAAACTGAATGGAGCCAAAAACTTTCTTTCAGGCTTTAGGTTCTGTATATATAACAAGGCAATTGTTCATTCTGCCTAAATATCCTAAAGACACCAGATCCCATCTGGTCTTGGAAGCTAAGCCCCAATTAGTGCTTGGAAAGGAGATTGACAAGGAATACTAGACATTGTAGTTTATATTTCAGAGGAAGAAAATGGCAAAATAATCTCTGAGAATTCCTTGACAGAAAATCCTATGGAATTCATGGGGTTGCAACAAGTTGAAAGGCAACTTGAAGGCATATACATAAAGTAAAGTGCCATGCAATAGTGAGTCTCTGGGTGTTTCGTGAGCATGAAGTTTATTTGTTTTCTATGCAGAGGAATACTCAGCTAAATGAACCCCCTTGATTTTTAAAATCAATGATGACAGTCAGATTGGTTTATTACTTCAATGAATCCACAACTAGATCCATTGTTTATAAATCCCAATAGCTGAGGATATAAAGCTCACAATTCTAGGTGCTCCAAATATAACGTTTTGTACTTATCATCAAAATAGTTTTTTTCTTGCTATTCAGATAATTTCATTCCAAATACTATTTTTACTGGAATGGAAACATTGATATGGGGGCAATTTTATTACCTTTCAAGAAATGATTCCCCCAGGCAGTAAGAAGCCACACCTTGAAACTGCTAGGCCATTAAATGCTAATCAAGGTGACCAATTTACATATTCACACCTACCTCCAACAGACAAGAATTCTTTCTCTCACCCTGGGCATTCCACAGATATAAAACCCCCATTTTCCTAGTGTGCCGTCGCGCTTGGGGGCTATTATTCTTAATGAAGGAGGGATGGACGTGGCATCTTTTCCCCAAGGAATTGCTTCTTGCCCTCCTATAAGAAACTGGAACTCCCAAAACCCCAAAATGCTGTAAATAACTCAAAATAAGTTTTATTTATCACAAAGTCATTTCTTTAAAGCAATGAGCTGGAAAACTTTAGAGGGGTGAAGGAAAACATATGTTACAGTCTCAATTAGTCCTGGGTCCAAGGGGTTTGAAGCTGAGAAGCCTCACCAAGTTTCCTCTTTCCTCAATGGTTGTGAATGCCAGAGCAAACCACAACCCCAGTTCAGATGGCCTATGTTTTGAAGACTCAGGATCTTCCTTTGGTGCCAAAAAACCCGGTTTGAAGGCACTTGGGTCTCCTCAATAATTGTCCAGGACGATCTGGACATAAAGCATGAGTCCCAAGGGTAAAAAAACCTCAGAACTGGTGCTAAGAGGTAACTTAAATCAGGGTTCTTTAGAGTCAAGTCTCTTGCTCACGTCCATCTGGTACAAACTCTGATGGTAGAATGAAAAAGAAAGGAAGCTCTCCCCTCCTGCAGGAAGAGGTGGAGCCAAATAGTACTGATTGACAGCTACAAGCAACCAACCCATACAACTATACATAGACAGGGTAAAAGGGGCAGGATTAAGCATGATACAACAGTTTAAATCTTGCAACTAACAGTTCTATACATAGGTGGTGCCACTTGCACCGTAACACCTAGTTTCCAACAGACCTCACAACCTCTTCGGAGGCTACCATAGATGCAGCTGAAATGTCAGGAGAGAATACTTCTGGACAATGGCCATACAGCCTGAAAAACTTACAACACCCCACGAAATCCTTCAACAATACAGTTTTATAACTATTTTATTTTAAACAAAGGCACACTGTTTACATAGCTAGTTCAAGGTCTTCCTGAGAACTCACAATGCATAACATTTAATAAAACAGAATAAAAGCTGCACAACTAATTAAAATACAGAATTACTGCTTTCTAACCTAACCTTGATTCCTTCTGAGCATCAATGCCTTACATAACTCCCAAAATGTATGAACCTTTCTGATACAACTAAGAAGTGCTTTCTAGGAGGTTAGGGAGACACTTACAAATGGTTGAAGAAGAGAAGCGTCACCAGAAAGAGCGAGAACAAAATATAGCACAGATTTGCAAATGCCAATGGACACAAAACACAATGGATATATGTATGCGTGTGCAGGTACAGCTGTACCAGGAGCTCTAATTTTGTTTGCTTTGCACTGAATGTTTATTGTAGTCCTAAGTTTCAGGGACTCTGCAGATAGGTGGCTTCTTTTGGTTGCAATCGTAGGGCAAGCCACCTGTCAATTATAGTTAGGTTCCCTGGTCCCGCCCCCTTTTTGGGTTTTGGAGGAAATAGGAGCCAGTTTGGGTTCAGTCCACACAGAGAAGCCTTTCATGCAGGACATAATACCAAGAACTCCTGTAGAAAGCTTCGTCTTTTACGGCTTGGCCGGGGGGATACAGCCCCACGGCTTGGCCGGGGAGATATACAGCCTACAGCTTGACCGGGGTTATACAGCCCTACAGCTCCTTTGCTGAAGGACTTCAGTCAGCCATCACAGAAACCTGAACTCCTTCTCCCCTGGAAGTCTACAAAGCTCTGCTTGGTAAGGGTCACTCGCGGAAGCCAGAAGCAGTTGGTACTGGGTGTAGGGGCTCCACGCCAACAGAGGCAAAGACAGACTGCCCAGATTAGAAGTTAAGGATTTCCCCATTAGTTACAGTTTATGAAGATAGTGCCTGTTCCCTGTGGACAAGATTGAGAGGGATCCAACAGACTGTTAAGAAAGCCTTGAAGTACCTGTTCGTTTTCATTAATAAAGAACTTTGTTGAACCTTTAAGCAATCTAGAGACTCTGTTTTAAGGAAATCCAAGGCCTTTAATCTGAGGCAGCCCCGATGTCCCGTTGGGCACACAGAATTTATGTCCTGTCTACAGTCTTATGCACAGGCCCAGCGTGCGACAGCACAATGCGTATGCATATAATGTGTATATAATGGATATACATTATACTATAGTGGAAAGGAATGTAACCAGGTGGCTTGTGCATAGTATTTGAAGCAATTTAAAGAGCTGAGTTCTCTTTATCTATGGTTATTTATCTTTAAGTTGGAGTTGGACCAGGTGGCCTTTCAAACAGAAGAGTGTCCCATGTGAAACTGAACGTGTGGCAATCGTAGGAAGATTAAAGCAATTGAATTGAATACCTGAAAAAAGCGTAGATGACTAAGAGGTTACCAAAAGTTCCTGTGATTCCCACTAGAAGAATGACAACCCCAATGGTATAGTGAGCATGGGTTGGTACATCCACCGTTGGGAAAGGATCAGGGAGGTTCAGCATTGTCCGGTCCTACAAGCAAAAGAGAATGGCAAAAGTTCACAAACTGATATGTCTCCTTTCTTAAGTACAGACATGCCAACCATCTTAGAGAGAAAGAATAGCATCAAAACAGGGATGAAACAAAGATTTCAAATTAATCCATCCTGTATAAAATTCTATTTATTTTAGGTCAGCTTTTGAACACAAACATTATAGCTATGGTCAAAACACTCAGAGCCAAGGGTTATTTTTTGTTTGCATTTTCAGTTTAATGAGAGTTTGCGAAAAAGATAAACCAAAACAGTGATTCTTAACCTTTTGGAGAGGTCATGAATCTATTTGAAACCCATGGATACCTTGTGCTCCCCAAAACACATATAAAAAAACAAATTTCAGAGTAAAACAAAGGATTGTTTTTGCTTATTTCATCAGTCCTCTAAAGAGCAAACACAAAGACTCTAGAGTTCCATGGGTCACTGGTTAATTAATTCCTAAAGTAAAAAAATTCAGCTTGAATATAAGGGCTTTACTATCTACCCCAAATCATAAGAATTTCACTTTGACAAGAACATTTTGTTAGGATTTGGTCCCTTGTCCACCTTCCAGTTTTCCATAGCAGCCTCTGGAGAGAAAGAATGAATGAATAGATAATTTCTAAGGAATAATAATAATATTATAATAAACTTTATTTATACCCCACCACCATCTCCCCAAGGGGACTTGGGGCGGCTTACAAGAGACCAAGCCCAGCAATACAGTAAAATAATATACAACAGAATACAGCAAAAATAAAATAAAATAGAAAACCCATTTTAAACACATCAACAATATAAAATCACAACATTTAGAACATAGAAATTGATCACATTGGGTGGGCCGATTTGAATAGACTAAAAATTTAAAACACTGGTGAGATAGCAATGTAATATGTCTGGACAGAGGATCCAAGAGGTAGAGTGAGGTGTGATTGCACTAACAGGTAAAATAAAGTGCTACCGAGGGCCATTTTACAGAGGTAGGTCATGTCAAAGTATTATTGTTCATTCATCCATTGAAGGCACACTGGAACAGCCAGGTTTTCAAGCTCTTCTTGAAGACTGCCAGGGTAGGGGCTTGTCTAATATCTCTGGGGAGCGAGTTCCAGAATCAGTGGGGCCACAACAGAGAAGGCCCTCTCCATCATCCCCACAAGTCGCATTTGCAATGAGGGCAGGAGCAAGAGAAGGGCCTCTCCAGAAGATCGAAGAGATCGAAGAGATCATGTAGGTTCATGTGGTCACACAGGCAGGTGGGTCCCAAACTGTTCAGGGCTTTGTAAGAACCTGCACCTTGAATTAGGACCGGAAAATGAATAGCAGCCAATGGAGCTCCTTGAAGAGGGGAGTTGACTGCTCCCTGTAATTCGCTCCTGTTAGTAGTCTGACCACCGCCCGTTGGACCAACTGAAATTTCTGGGCTCTCTTCAAGGGCAGGCCCACATAGAGCACATTGCAATAGTCAAATCTGGAGGTAACTAAGGTGTGGACCACCATGGCAAGATCCGATTTCATGAGGTACGGTCGCAGCTGGCACACAAGCTTCAGTTGTGCGAAAGCTCTCCCAGTCACCACCGACGCCTGCGCTTCAAGGCTTTAGTTAATATTCAATATGTGCAGGCCTGTATTTATGTGATAGTAACAAGAGTCTTTGTCATCATCATCATATATACTAAGACAAGCTGTGCCAAGAAAATGTAAGTATTTTAGGTAATTGAGATCAAATTGCACATACTTTCTTGGTTTACTATTACTATTTTCAATTAAAGGTGGCAGAAAACAAGTGAGGCAAGGCATGGAAACCTTGATGCTCCTGCCAGACATGTTACTGAATTACTTCTCTGGTTCCTTAGACTTAGAGGGCATGATTTGCATGGGGAAAGTCTCATGTTTTTTTTTACTTGTCTTTACTAATAATATAATATAATATAATATATATTATTATATTATATAATAATATAATATAGTATATTGTATGTACATATAATATTATAATGTAATACAATATAATACTAGTAATAATAATTCAATATTATAATTATAATTATATATTTACTAGGCCTGGGTAACAACGCAAAAATTTGTTTCTAAAATCGATTTGTATTTGGGGGGTTTTTTTGTTTCGATATTTAAAATAATTACAAAATTTTCCCTTAAAAAAGTTCGGTATTTACGAAATTTCGTTAATATTTACAAAACATTTTGTAAAGATGGTGCCCTTTTTTTTCAATATTTTTTCAAATTTTTTTAATTTAATTATTAATTTAGTAGAATAGGGAGGAGAAATTATTATTAAGGAGGGAAGGCAGGCACTCACTCACTCTGGCGGGCCCTCAAGCGCTGCCGCCGAGTCGGGCCCGGCTCCTCCGAAGCAATGCGAAATTGGGAGAAGGGCTCCCCAAAGGCCATCTAGCCCAGCCCTCCGCTAAGGAATTGGGAGAATGAAGCACAGCCCTCCGCTAAGGAATTGGGAGAATGAAGCACACCCACCGCAAAGGTGAGGAAGGAGGGATGGGCCGCCTTCCCGCTGAGGGTCGCTCGCCCTCTCGCTCGCTTGCTCAGCCGGCGCCTTCCCCGCCCTCTCCTCTTCCTCCTCCTCCTCTTTCAGGCTCTGCCTCTGACTGGCTAAGGAGAGGAGAGAGAGGAGAGCTCCCAGCAAGCATCTAGCCAAGCCATCTTACGTATTTCCGAAATGGACGGAAATACAAAATTTTTTGGCGCATGCCGTTTCGATATTTAAAAACACTTCCGGGTTTAAAAATAAGTTTTGTAATCGTTTTGTAATGGCTAAAATTAACGAATATTTAACGAATTACAAAATTAACGAACGAAACCGCCCAGGCCTAATATTTACATTACATGTAATATTACTAATAATATTACGATATAACAGTATAGTGCAATATAGTAATATATACTGATATTGTACTATGCTAATAATATAATATATTGTATGAAAATATATATTGTAAGCCGCTCTGAGTCCCCTTCGGGGTGAGAAGGGCGGCATATAAATGCCGTAAATAAATAAATAAATAAATAAATAAATAAATGTTTTGTCCAAGGTATTTCTGGTAATAAGTGCAGGCAATATTGAGTTAGTTGACTAATGATCTGACTGGGAATAAGTCTTGTCCTAATGCTCTGAGGTCCCCCTCCATACCTCTCCCTGTTGTTGTTCTGGTTGTTGTTGTTTTTTTTGTTTTTCCTCCTCCTCCTCCTTCTGTTCCTTCAAGTTGACCCTGACTTATGGCAACCCTATCCTAGACTTTCTGGGCAAGATTTGTTCAGATGGACTTTGCCTTTGTCTTGCTCTGGTACTGAAGGTGTTTGCTTTGCAGCAGGTCATCCAGTGGGTCATCCATAACCAAGCAGATTCAGATCCCGACCTCCTAAAGCTCTCGTCAAACACTCACATTCCATTACACTATGCTGGCACTTCAAGCACTTTTTCTTTCGGTTCACTTTCAATATTAAAATAGATAGTGAGGAGTACTTGAAAGAAGCAAACAGTGGCAAGAGGTCAGATTTTTGCTTCTTTCTCTAGCATGCACCTTTATGAATAACAGATGATTCCAGTTATATAGTCATCATAATCATCATCATCTTTATATCCTACTTTTGGACAAAATTGGGACTCAGGAAGGCTTACAAATCACAATTATATGCAGTTGGTTGTCATTAAGTTGCCACTAGGGGGTATAAAAGAAATGTCTTGAATATATATTTTCCAAAGAAGACACGTTTACATCTCTAGAGAGGACAAAGTGCATCTTTGCCCCAGAAAAATAATGTATTGCCAAGTTTTGGTGAATGCAAACAAGGCACACAAAATGTCTGAAAACACACATACAAAACTCAGCACATTTGAAAAATGTATGAAAAGCACATTAGTCAATTGGTAAATTGCATTCTAAACATCCTATATAATATTAGAAAAATGTAAATAAGAATTTCCATGCAGGGAGAGGGAAAAATCTCCCTGATACAGAACGGGGACAAGATGAGAATGCTAGATGGATACTGCAAAATGCAAGGGAAAAAATGGAAGGGGTTTCATTTCCCTAAGTTATTTAGGTGCATGCCTAATCTGACAGTGAGAAAACGCATTCAGTTATTATTCAGTTCCCAACTGTGCTCATTATTCAGCTTCTTTTTTGCTGACCATCGACAATTTGTTAAACACAACTCTTTTTCAAAAAGAATTAAAAGTGAGGAATGCGGTGGTTTTTTACACTGATAGTGCTATGTAGAGCCAGCATTTTGTAGTAGTTTGAGAGCTAGACTACAAATCTGGAGAGCAGGGTTCAAATCCCTGCTTTTAGCCATGGAAAACCACTGGGTGACCTAGGGCAAGATAGATAGTCTCCGAGCCTTAGTGGAAGGAAAAGTCAAAATCCACTTCAGAACAAACCTTGCCAAGAAAACCCTGTGAGAGTTTCACCTAATAATAATAATAATAATAATAATAATAATAATAATAATAACATCCTCAGCTGCTGCAAGAAGATCGCGCAGACAGACTACAAGCAGAGGCATAACACCGTTGCTCAGATGATTCATTGGAACTTGTGCCACAAATACCATCTGCCTGCGACAACTAACTGGTGGGATCACAAGCCGGAAAAAGTTACAGAGAGTGAACATGCCAAACTCCTCTGGGACTTACGGATTCAGACAGACAGAGTTTTGGAGCATAGTACTCCTGACTTCACAACTGTGTTAAAAAACAAAGTATGTATTGGGTTGTTGTAGGTTTTTGGGGCTATATGGCCATGGTCTAGAGGCATTCTAGATCATGCCTCTAGACCATGGCGATATAACCCGAAAAAACCTACAACAACCCAGTGATTCCGGCCATGAAAACCTTCCACAATACAAAGTATGTATTGTTGATGTTGCAATCCCAGGTGACAGCAGGAATACAGAGAAACAACTGGAAAAGCTGACACAATATGAGGATTTAAAAATTGAACTGCAAAGACTCTGGCACAAACCAGTCAAGGTGGTCCCATGGGTGCATTACCTAAAGACCTTGGCCTGCACTTAAACACAATTGGCGCTGACAAAATTACTATCTGCCAGCTGCAGAAGGCCACCTTACTGGGATCTGCATGCTTTATTCGCTGATACATCACACAGTCCTAGACACTTGGGAAGTGTCCAATGTGTGATCCAATACAACAGCCAGCAGTGTGTCTGCTGTGGACTCATAGAATCATAGAATCAAAGAGTTGGAAGAGACCTCATGGGCCATCCAGTCCAACCCCTTGCCAAGAAGCAGGAATATTGCATTCAAATCACCCCTGACAGATGGCCATCCAGCCTCTGTTTAAAAGCTTCCAAAGGAGGAGCCTCCCCACACTCCGGGGCAGAGAGTTCCACTGCTGAACGGCTCTCACAGTCAGGAAGTTCTTCCTCATGTTCAGATGGAATCTCCTCTCTTGAAGTTTGAAGCCATTGTTTTGCATCCTAGTCTCCAAGGAAGCAGAAAACAAGCTTGCTCCCTCCTCCCTGTGGCTTCCTCTCACATATTTATACATGGCTATCATATCTTCTCTCAGCCTTCGCTTCTTCAGGCCAAACATGCCCAGCTCCTTAAGCCGCTCCTCATAGGGCTTGTTCTCCAGACTCTTGATCATTTTAGTCACCCTCCTCTGGACACATTCCAGCTTGTCAATATCTCTCTTGAATTGTGGTGCCCAGAACTGGACACAATATTCCAGGTGTGTCATCTTGTTGTGTTACAAATAATAATAATATTAATCATCATCATCATCTTTATTTATATTCCACTCTATCTCCGCAAAGGGACTCAGGGCAGATTCCAAATATAAAAGGCAAACATTCAATGCAACAATACATCCATGCTAACAAAATGTATACAACTCAACATATAAATACAGATTATAACTTAACACACTAAAATTAAATAAAAAGCACAGCCTGTTATAACAGACATAAGACAAAACATCTAATGGAAACATTGATTTCACATTTCTTTGGAACCTTAGTGTTTCCACAAATCATGACTTGAAGGCAGACAACAACCAAAACATGTGCAGTCCATGGCAAAATTCTTGTTCAAGGCATCATCTCTCATAGTAGAAGAAGCCAACAAAGACAAAAGAGAGAAAGAAATGGGGAAGAGACATATCTACAAAGACAAAGCCATCCCATTAATATTTTATTGTCCTCTCAGGGGAAGACCATCAGACTCAACTAATCAAGAGACGGTGACACTGGTCAGGTGGAAGGATTAGTTAGGAGTTCTTTGACTAAATTGCATTGAGATACAATCCTCACCAAAATCTGGGAGAAGAGGGGAGAATAAGGTGCAAAGAAATAACAATCCTGCATCAGAGGCTTTAGACCACTTGGTGCCAGTATACCTTCATTGTATTAAAAGAATGTGAAGATAGCATCACCATCCAGCTATGAATCTGAATTCGGCTTATGCTGTGAGGGAGAAGAGGGGAAAACTGCTGTTTGGACATAGCGATACATTTCAGATCTGCTTGCAACCCCAGTGAAGAAAAATGCAGAGGATGTTCTCTCTCTGTTTTAATTGACTTCAGTTGAAGAAGTCCTCTCCTTTTTCTATAAACAGGTTTTTACTAGCATATCAAGAACAATATTTGCCCTATGTGTTGCCAGGCTGGCAGAGGATCCAGGTACTGCTGGATGTCTCAGAACCAGATCAAACTTACCTTACTTACTTACTTACTTACTTACTTGGGTGATCCCTCGTAGTCCAAGGACGATGGTTCTCAAAGTCTGGTATCTTGGTGGTGGGTTTGTAGGTGGCTGTGGAACCCTATTTTTGATCCGCATGTCCTCCCACAGCGAGAACATTGGTTTCCAGGTGGAGGGCGGTTCTTGTCAGGGTTGGCTTGATGTGCCTTCCCCTTGGCATGTTTCTCCCTTCACCATTTGTGCCTCTTCAAATTCTGGAGCACTGCTGGTCACAGCTGACCTCCAATTAGAGTGCTCAAGGGCCAGGGCTTCCCAGTTCTCAGTGTCTATGTCTATGTCTATAGTTTTTAAGGTTTATTTATTTATTTATTTATTTACAGCTTTCATATTCCGCCCTTCTCACTCCACAGGGGACTCAGGGTGGATTACAGTGTACACATATATGGCAAACATTCAATGCTGATTTGACATACAATGTATACAGACATAGACAGAGGCTATTTAACTTTTTCTGGCCGCTAGGGGAGCTGTCACTTTCATCGTCCAACTGCGACACTGATGAAGTACTTCCACATTCCCAGCATGGTTTTGATGGAGTGCTTTGCTGGAGTCTTTTTTATGGCCTCATAAATTAGTTAATTTAGCCTCCCCACACAAGGTGGTACCTAATTTTCCTACTTGACAGATAGATACGTTTTATTGATTGGCCTATTGGCCGTATCAAAACATTTAACACATAACACATTTGACACATCGTCATACATACAACATACAACCCTCTCCTACTTGACAGATGCAACTGTCTTTCGGGTTGCAAAGGTTGACAATAGGCTACACAATTGGTTGGAAGCCCACTCCAACCCAGGCTGGCTTCGAACTCATGACCTTTTGGTCAGAGTGATCTTAATGCAGCTGACACTCAGCCAGCTGCGCCACAATCCCGGTGCCTTCCCCTTGGCATGTTTCTCCTTTCACCATTCATGCCTCTTTGAATTCTGGAGTACTGCTGGTCACAGCTGACCTCCAGTTAGAGTGCTCAAGGGCCAGGGCTTCCCAGTTTTTGGTGTCTATGCCATAGTCTTTAAGGTTGGCATTAAGTCCATCTTTAAATCTCTTTTCCTGCCCACCAACATTACGTTTGCCGTTCTTGAGATCGGAGTATAATAACTGCTTTGGGAGATGGTAACTGGGCATTGGACAATGTGGCCAGCGGAGCAGAGTTGATGGCATAGGAGCATCGTTTCAATGCTGGTGGTCTTTGCTTCTTCCAGCACGCTGACATTTGTCCACCTGTCTTCCCAAGAGATTTGCAAGATTTTTCAGAGGCAGCACTGATAGAATCGTTATAGGAGTTGAGTGTGACATCTGTAGACAGCCAAAATTTCACAGGCATATAGCAGGATTGGGAGGACAATAGCTTTATAAACAAGCACCTTGGAACTGTTAGTGCCTGGGGGAAGTTTTTGTTGAGAGGTGATTAGCTGTCCCTGTTTTTTCCTCTCTGGAGTTTCCCTGTGTTTGAGTGTTGTTTTACTGTTATGATTTTAGAGGGCTTTTTTTTTAAATACTGGTAGCCAGTTTTTGTTCATTTTCATGCTGCAAGAAGATCATGCAAACTGACTACAAACAGAGGCATAATACCAATGCTCAGATGATCCACTGGAACTTGTGGCACAAATATCATCTGCCTGTGACAAAAAATGGTGAGACCACAAGCCTGAAAAGGTTATAGAAAATGAGCACATCAAACTACTCTGGGACTTCCGAATTCAGACTGAGTTTTGGAGCACAATACTCACGACCTCACACACACAAAACAAGTATGGATCATTGATGTTGAAATCCTAGGCGACAGCAGGATTGATGAGAAATAACTGGAAAAGCTTACACAATATGAGAATTTAAAAGTTAAACTGCAAAGACTCTGGCACAAGCCAGTCAAGGGGGTCCCAGTGGTGACTGACACAATGGGTGCAGTGCCTAAAGACCTTGGCCAGCACTTGAAAACAATTGGCACTGACAAAATTACCATCTGTCAGCTACCAAAGGACACCCTACTCGGATCTGCAGGAATTATTCGCCAATATTTCACATAGTCCCAGACACTTGGGAAGTGTCCAACGTGTGATCCAATACAAAAGCCAGAATAGTGATCTTGTTTGCTGTGTACTAATCTTGTTGTGTATCAAATAATAGTAATAATACTCTCATGCTGCCAATGGAACAACATCATTCATCCCATCAGAAAATACCAGGTTACTTTAGAAGGTACAGGGCAGAGTCCATGGCACACTGTGCTGTCTTCCCAACACCTTCTTGCAGCTCCCTGACATATAATATCTGTTGCCTGAAGCACTTGCCTCACTCTCCCAAATGGGAGAGTACATTAATACCTGGATTAATATCTAGAATATATGCTTTCATTACTAAAAGGCAGACTCATATGTGACATCATCCTAAGATAATCCCATTCTTTGAACTAACAAACTCCATATTTTAAAGCAGCTTAAATCAGAAGGGCAAGAACATCCTTGTTTATCTCTCCTGGGTATCTATTTCCCCTCTTTCATTTTCTTTCATTTTTCCTCCATTTGTTTAATGCACACAAAATGAAATGTCAGATTCATACAGTGCCTAGAAGGGAAACATTTACAAAATATCCTGACCCTGCTATGTTTACATCACTGAACATTCTTTGGTTTTTCCAATATCTGTGTATAATCCACTCAAAATATTACGGAGCAAATCAGGTCATTTTTCATGGATCATCATTCCATGGCTAAAAATTTGCGGATGACTAAAAATAATACATCATTTGCAAGAGAAACAATTAAGCAGAATTTGTGGGATGGCAAGGGACAGATAATATGTCTTGAAGTCCCTTGAACTGTTTCCCAAAATATATATGATTATCTATTAAAAAAACAAATAAAGATCATGCCTTGCATAACATTCATGACAAAGGCTGGAGCAGGAGGACTTGCTCCAATGATCTTTCATATGAGGAGCAAATTATTCAACTGGAAGCAGGGCTTGCAAGAAATCTTGAGTTACAGATTCGAGAATCAGCCAACCAATTTTTGGAACTGCAGTACAAAAAAAGTAACATTTCCAAATTGTGAAAGGTTTGTTGATGATCTTGTCATTTACCCTCTTACACACTGCAGGGTCTGCTAATTCATGAGGAAAGAATCAGATTAAATCCAATCTCAGAGAGGCCCTCAGAGAAATGCTCTCATGGGGATCTACCTTAATGTGCTTCCATCCAGACCTTGGGAATTGCTTTTAAAAGCTATTATTACTATTACAGTCCCAACAGTCACTTCCCTAGTACCTACTGTGAAAGGTACGTTTAATAATAATAACCACAGGTAGAGGTAAAGGTTTTCCCCTGACATTAAGTCCAGTCATGTCCGTCTCTGGGGGTTGATGCTCATCTCCATTCTAAGATGAAGAGCCAGTGTTGTCCATAAACACCTCCAAGGTCATGTGGCCAGCATGACTGCATGGAGTGCTGTTACCTTCCCGTCAGAGCAGTACCTATTGATCTACTCACATTTGCATGTTTTTAACTGCTAAGTTGGCAGAAGCTGGGGTTAACAGCGGGAGCTCATTTTGCTCTCTGGATTTGAATCGATGACCTTTTGATCAGCAAGCTTAGCAGCTCAGCAGCTTAAGCCACTCCACCATTGGGAGCTTGATAAGTGTTCACTATTTTAAAAAGACTAGTTTGGGTGGGAAATATGCTAGAAGCTTTTTGGTGTAGTGTATCCAAGGCTGACAGATCCAAACCCTGGAACTTTCAGTTTAGTAGGAATAACATCATTGTCTGCCATCCCTTTTGGGCAACTGGAAGAAAAAAGGACATTCCCACTAAATATGGCAGCTATCTCTGCTTTAATCTAATGTGTTTGGGTGATTTGATCTAAATGAACAAGAAGTTACAATTAATGTGACTAAAGACCTGCTCCTGGCATAAATAAAAAGTACTTGATCTTACTTTTTAAAGAAACACAGTCTTTAGGACTCCCAACATGTGCCCTGCATTTTTGGACTCTTCAAGGCATCATGAAAGTCTCTGTAATACAACATGTACAATACCATCCCTGTGGAAGTCATTGGCCTTGAGTTCAAAATACACCCAGATAGGCACAAAAATAATTAAAGTAGCAGAAGTGATACCATTGTGTAAGTAATTTTCAGAAAGGGTGGCATTTTTCTCTATGAGGTTATTGGTTATGTTGGTAGGGGTGACCTGCAGTTTGTAGTCAATAGATGCTATTTCAATGCTCTGGTTATATCTTAATTGTTGCTATGCTTTAATTATTGGAAACATATTAATAAAACACATCTCCAATTGTGTGTGTTTAACTGGTAGTCTATAGCAGCAACACTTTAAAGCACTACTGGACTAACTGGGAGCCACTGTTTTGATATCCCCCTATACTTCAACGTCGATCAAGTTATTTTTGATGTACAGCTCACATGACACTATGTAACAACGTTTGAAAAAAATCTGTATCTGATTTGAAAGTGTTATTTCCTGTTTAATTGTGCGGTACGTACAAGTAGTTGTTTTACTTTCGAAACATCATTTTTGTGGCCGTTGCAAACTATGTTGAATTGGTTGAGACTCTACAAGATATTCACTGAAAAACGGTAGCAAAATGTGCTGCTGGATGTCCCACAAAAATAAAGTTTTTGCCGTTTAATACATTTCTCCATGTATTTATGATAGGGCCAATTTGAAAATGGTCTTTATATTCAAGAAGAAAATCGTATTATAGTGTAATCCTTTCCAGAACATCACTTGGATGCAAAAAAGTAACTTTTTGGATATTTTAATTTTAAAAACAGTAGTAAGACAAATACCAATGTCCCAGGCAGTTCATTCTTAGGTCCTAACAGCTGTATAAAAGAAACTTCTCATTGTATGCAGTCATGATCAACATATGGACAGTGACAACCGCAAAAGAAGATATTCATACTCACAAAAGATGAACTTCCACACATTTAAAAATTACATGACTTTAGGAGACTTGAAGAGGCTATTGTGTGTGTGTGTGTGTGTGTGTGTGTGTGTGTGTTTGTAAGGGGGGATACACAGGCAGTCCCCAAATTACAAACAAGGTAGGTTCTGTAGGTTTGTTCTTAAGTTGAATTTGTATGTCAGTCGGAACAGGTACATTTTTTGATGTAACTTCAGCCAAATATATAGCTTTGGATAGCATAGGGAAGGGTTAACACCACTGCATTCATTCTACAGTGTATATGGACCCTGAAAGAAAGAGAGAATGAAAATTGGAGAAAATATTTCAGAGAGACCCAAGGCTATCTGTGAAACACAGCACAGCATCTTGTTATTAGAGGTCACACCACTTCTTGTAGTAAATAGTTATTGTCCTCAGCATAATATTTTTTCCAAGCTTTTCTCCAAAGAAGTTAATGGCAGCCATTATTCATATAACAGAAAAAAGAGGATTCCCTGTGGAAACACCAGCCTTCGGAGGTGTTAGAACAGATAAAGAGCAGTGTCTGAAATCTTTCAATATGTTCGAATAGTCACAACTTGTAATAGCTGATTCACATGTACACATTCATCTTTCGGGGAGGTGTTGCTTGAAAACTCTGAGTGTGACCTGTATGCTTCTGCCTTGAAAGGTAATGTTTTCAGCTGCCAGTAAATAAAAGGAAAATTCTGTTGATGCCATTTCAAACGGGTGGGTCACATTATTGCTTTGCTTGGCTATCGGAAGATCTGTGCATGATGGGTACCCAGGATGAGAGAACTGTGAGACACTGGTTGCAGAAACAGAGAGTCGGCATCTTCCGTGACAGCTTCAGGAAACTTGTTCATTGTTGGCAGAAATGTATCCAATTGTCTGGTGATTATGTGGAAAAGTGAATAGTGGTAGACAAAGAGAACATTCTAAGGATTATTTCTGCATTTGATTTATTAAAATACTAGCCATTCCCTGCCACATGTTGCTGTGGCCCAGTCTGCTGATCTGGAAAATAAAGCAATGTGAAAGTATTGGTTTCTAATATATGTTATTTCTTTCTGCTTGTGGGTAAGCAGTATTTCTTGTTGTTTCTTTCTCAGTGTTGATGTAGAGATTGTCTGGTTTGCCTTCTCTGGAACAGGCAACATATTGTCCTTCTTTAGGGGTCCCTTTTAAATCTAGGACCCACTATCTCTCTCTGTGTGAATCATATATATCTATATCTATGGCTGGATGACTCTTTGTCAGGAGGGCTTTTTGTTTTCTTGCCCTGGTGAAGGGAGTTGGACTGGATGGCCTTAAGTGTGGGGGTTCTGTGAGGGAAGTTTGCCCCAATTCTGTCATTGGTGGGGTTCAGCATGCTCTTTGATTGTAAATGAACTATAAATCCCAGTAACTACAACTCCCAAATGTCAGGGTCTATTTCCCCCGAAATCCATCTGTGTTCATATTTGGACATACGGAATATTTGTGCCAAGTTGGACCAGATCCATCATTGTTTTAGTTCACAGTGCTCTCTGGATGTAGGTGAACTACAACTCCCAAACTCAAGATCAATGCCCACCAAACCATTCTAGTGTTTTCTATTGGTCATGGGAGCCCTGTTGTGCCATGTTTGGTGTAAATCTATCATTGGTGGAGGTCAGAATGCTCTTTGATTGTAAGCAAACTATAAATCCCAGCACCTACAACTCCCAAATCACAAAATCATTTTTGAGTGATTATTATTCCTTGGGTTAGTAGGTGTCATGGCCAAATTTGGTGGCAATTCGTCCAGTGGTTTTTGAGTTACGTTAATCCCACAAACGAACATTACATTTTTATTTATATAGATTCCCATCTAAACCCAAGTAACAAAGGTCTCCACCATTATTTATCATTCAACCCTTGTATGTTTACTGAATTGTCAATATTATCTTGGACATTTTGTTTTGAAACAAATTGGTTCCCTCTCCTTCCACAAATAATTGCATACTTGGTATTGATATTTATTGTGATTCCTGAGGGAACACACTCGTTGTCGACAAATGCAAGATGTCCCCCAAAATGTTTACACTCATAGCAGCTTATATTTATGAGTGTGTGCAACCATTAGTGAGGTTTGCAGGTATGACAACTCTGAATCTATATAAATAAAAATGTAATGTTCGTTTGTGCTATTCACAGAACTCAGAAACCACTGGGGCAATTGACACCAAATTTGGACACTATGTCCCTAACAACCCAATGTATGTTCTCCACTTAAAAAAACCAATGAAAACCAAAAGCAGAATGGACTTCTAAACTGCATGTCTACAAAGGAGAAACTGCATGTCTACAGAGACCCATGGCCATGCCCCCCCTCCTCCTCGCGGGGAAACAGCCGGCCGTTAAAGCCAGGCGCATGTGCATGGCCACACATACACACACACACAAGAGAGTGGAGTGGAGGAGGTGGAGGCAGTCTCCTCCTCCTTTCCCTGTTAGAAGAGGAAAGGGCGGATGGGTGCCAGGAGCAGCAACGGAGCAAGGAAGAAGGGGAGGAGGAGGAGGAGGCGAGGAAGGTCCACAGTGCTTGAATGAAGGACCTTCCTTCTCTCCGTCCCTTCCCTTCTTTCCTCCCTTTCCTTCCTTCCTTTCTTTCCTTTTCTTCTTTCCTTCTCCTTCCTTTCCTTCTTTCCCTCCTTCCCTTCCTTCCTGTCCCTCCTTCCTTCTTCTTTTCCTTCTTTTCCTCCCTCCCTCCTTTCCTTCTTCTTTCCCTTTCTTCATTTCCTTCCCCTTTATTTCCTTCCCTCCCTCCCTCCTTTCTTCATCCCCCTCCTTTCTTTCCCTCCTTTCTTCCTCCTTCCTTCTCCTCCCTCCCTGTCCCTCCTTCTTTCTTTTCCTTCCTTCCCTTCTTTCCCTCTCTCCCTCCCTCCCTTTTTCCTTCCTTCTTTCTATGTAAGACATAAATACAATATTAAATGGAAAGGACAGTCAAGAAGTAAGGAGAGAAGGAGGGAAAGAGGGAAGGAAGAAAGATAGAGAAGCAAGGAAGGAGAGAAGGAAATAAAAAAGTGAAAGGAAAAAGGGAAAGTAGGAGAGAAGGAACGAAAGATAGGGAAGGAAGGAAGGATGTAACCAAAGAGCAAAGAAAGGGAGGAAAGAAACAGGTAGAGATGGAAGAAAGATGAGAGATAGGGAAAGAAAAAGAGGAAATGAAGGAAAGAGGGAAGGGAGGAGAGAAAGAGGGAGGGAAGGTTGGCCACAGCAATGCGTGGCAGGTACAGCTAGTACCTTACATAAAATTGTTTTTATGTCAACCTTCCCCACTCCGGTCTCTTCAAATGTTCAACATGACTGGGGATGGTGGGACATATCCCAGTGTATTTGGGAGGCACTAATGCAGCAGAAGTCTGAATTCAGCTAAATTAAACCATATTAGAAGAAGCATGTACTGAGCTATCCCACTATTCTCAGATGTAGTGGAGCAGATGACCCTGCCACAAAGATGTAAATGAAATTACACTCTGTTAATTTGGATTGCAATTGTATGATGTAGACAGAGTTGCCATTTTGTCCTTTTTATCAGGCAATGAGATATTTGAGACCAGCCCTGGACATGTCACCTTGGTGGATATTTTCTCCTTGGGCCAGTGACGGCAAGACAAAAAAATTAATCCCAAAAAAGATTGGAATTACGGTTTCAGCCTGGTGACGCCATTGATAATGCCCAGTTTCTATTGAGTAATGTGAGGCTTTCTGTTCTATAAAAGGCAACCAGTTGAGCATAAACAACATTGTCACCGCCTTGTACGGGTTTTAATCCAAACTGTGTATTAACCAGGTATGATAAGTCACCCTTCAGTCAATTAAATATTTTGTGTATTTTTTAAAAAACAACTGCTAGAATGATATGAAAGTAGTTATGTAGATGCCAAAACCAGCAGATGGTATTTCAAAGGTTGTGACCTTTTTCCCCATTTGTAAATGACGTCGTAACCAGACCACTTTCCACTAATCCTCCATTTCCCCCCTCCCCCTGCTCACTCATTGCACAATCTGCAATCCATTTTCATGATCAGACTAATCTAGTTTAGTCTACTTGGTCCTTGGAGTGGACAACTTGCTTATTTGCTTCTAAAATGCTACAGAAAAATAATTGTATATATTTAAATGTCATTCCTTACCGAAACCAAATGCCCATAAAGGAATTACCATATAGATTTTTTTCTATTTCCATTAATGATTTTATTTCTTCTTTTCTCTTGATCTCCCAGAACTCAGATTATAAAGTCCCCAGATTAGATCTTTAATCCTTTCTTTCTTTTTGCTCTTTTCTGCTTAGGATTCTGTAAACATGGGAGGAATCAAGCAGCCTTTCAGATACTGTACTATAGCTCCTGAAAGCCCAAAGAGTGGCAAGGAAAGAGGCAGGTTGATATCTGACAACCTTGACAGGTTCCAGTGGTTGCCCAAACTTGTTGCAAAGCATCATGTGTTTCAGTCCTGCAGTGCAAAATCCAGTACTGCCATTAACTACCAGCCCATCCCTCCAAGTGGATCAATGCTGCTGGAATTGGAAAAAAATATGAAAAAAATAGACCCCTGTCTTATTCCACAGCAAGATGGCTTCAGGAAAGGCAAAAGCTGCACATCGCAAGTGCTGAACCTGACTCAGCACATAGAAGATGGCTTTGAAAGACAGCAGATCACAGGAGATGTCTTCATAGACCTGTCAGCGGCTTATGATACTGTGAACCACTGCCTCCTCCTGAGAAAAATGTATAATATCACAAAGGACTACCACCTCATCTGCCTCATAGGAAACCTGCTACAAAACAGGAGCTTTTTTGTTGAGTTCCAGGGCCAAAGAAGCAGATGGCGGTAACAGAAGAACGGCCTGCCTCAGGGGAACGTGCTCGCTCCATCAATGTTCAACATTTACACAAATGACCAGCCACTGCCAGAAGGGACAGAGAGTTTCATCTATGCTGATGATCGTGCCATTACCGCTCAAGCAGGGAGCTTTGAGATGGTTGAACAGAAGCTCTCTGAAGCTCTAGGTGCTCTATTACAGGGAAAGCCAGCTGATCCCTAACCCATCTAAAACACAGACATGTGCCTTTCACCTTAGGAACAGACAAGCATCCCGAGCTCTGAGGATTACCTGGGAAGGAATCCCACTGGAGCATTGCAGCACACCCAAATACCTGGGAGTCACTCTGGACTGTGCTCTGACATACAAGAAGCACTGCCTGAACATCAAGCAAAAAGTGGGCGCTAGAAACAATATCATACGAAAGCTGACTGGCACAACCTGGGGATCACAACCAGACACAGTGAAGACATCTGCCCTTGCGCTATGCTACTCTGCTGCTGAGTATGCATGCCCAGTGTGGAACACATCTCACCACACTAAAACAGTAGATGTGGCTCTTAATGAGACATGCCGCATTATCACAGGGTGTCTGAACCCTACACCACTAGAGAAATTACACTGCTTAGCCAGTATTGCACCACCTGACATCCGCCGGGAAGTAGCAGCCAATAGTGAAAGGACCAAGGCAGTGACATCTCCAACTCATCCCTTGTTTGGGTATCAGCCAGCACGTCAATGACTTAAATCAAAAGAAATAGTTTTCTTAGATCCACAGAGACACTCGCTGGAACACCTCAGCAAGTGAGAGTCCAAAAGTGGCAGGCTCAAACCCAGCACCTCATTCCATGGGTGATATCAGATGAGAGACTCCCTCTTGGGCACACAGAAGACTGGGTGACCTGGAAGGCGCTGAACAGACTGTGCTTTGGCTCCACGAGAAGCAGAGCCAATCTTAAGAAATGGGGCTACAAAGTTGAATCCACGACATGTGAGTGCGGAGAAGAGTAAACCACAGACCACCTGCTGCAATGCAACCTGAGCCCTGCTACATGCACAATGGAGGACCTCCTTGCGGCAACACCAGAGGCACACCAAGTGGTCAGATACTGGTCAAAGAACATTCAATCAACTACCAAGTTTGCAAAATCTGTGGTTTTTTAAAAATCTGTTTTGTCCTGTTAGAAATGTAATACAATGGTATGGTTGCTGATGACACGATAAATAAATAAAAATAAAATCCTGCTGTAGAGAAGAATCCACACTTAAATTGCTTGGGCAGAAAGGCAGAAGATGAAGCTGTGTGGTCATATTGTTGTTGTTCTGTGTCAAATACATTCCCAATTCATGGTGATCCTAACATGGGGATTACTTGGCAAGATTTATTCAGAGAGAGTTTGCCTTTGCCTTCCTCTGAAATTGAGAGAGTGGGAATGGACCAAGATTGCCCAGTGGGTTTCCATGGCTGAGTGGGGATTCAAACCCTAGTCTCCATAATCTTAGCCCAGAGGCGGCCCTAGGTAATTTTCAACGGTAAGCAAACAGTATTTTGGCTCCCCCCCTCCCAACCAATAACTGATATATATTTTCTGTTCGTCATGGGAGTTCTGTGTGCCATATTTGGTTCAATTCCATCATTGGTGGAGTCCAGAATGCTCTTTGATTGTAGGTGAACTATACATCCCAGTAACTACAACTCACATATGTCAAGGTCTATTTTCCCCCAAGAGCGCCTCAGGAGCACCCCTGGGCAAAATCAATTATACTGCAAATGCTTACTTTGCGTAATGGGTTGAGCCGCCCCCGTCTTAGCCCAAAGTATTTTGGCTGTTTCATTATACCACTAATTTTATACAGACATATGCCAAAATTCACTCACAAAATTTAGATATTACAAAAGCATTTTTAACAAATCTCATAGGTGATTTTCAACATGGAATTAATCTCTTTGCCAAAAAGTGGGATGATGTATACCCCCCTCACTTGAGATGCATCATTGAACAGGCCAAGTCTTTGTAGAGCTACCCCTATTGAGGTCAATTAGATCTGAACATGCCTGAAACTCTCAGGTCCCATCAACATCACAGAAAGTGCATCTCTGTTACCTCATTTCAAAATGAGGTAGAGCCCCCCGTGGCGCAGTGGGTCAAATCTCTATGCCGGCAGGACTGAAGACTGACCGGTCGCAGGTTCGAATCCAGGGAAAGGCGGATGAGCTCCCTCTGTCAGCTCCAGCTCCCCAAGCGGGGACATGAGAGAAGCCTCCCACAAGGACGATAAAAACATCAAATCATCCGGGCGTCCCCTGGGCAACGTCCTTGCAGATGGCCAATTCTCTCACACCAGAAGCGACTTGCAGTTTCTCAAGTCGCTTCTGACACGACAAAAAAAATTCAAAATAATTTTTGTCATTTTATAGAAAGATTCTGTAGCTGAACTATGAGATATAGAGTTGATGGCTTTCTAGAACTCCTTTGGCAAATTCATCCTATTTGAAACTCTGGACTTAAGAGTGGACACCTGGATTTTTGACATCATTTCTTTCTGAAACAAATAACCTCATGCTAAAAGTTCAAATAAAAATTACATAAAATGGATTTCGAATAAAATGGATTTTCAAACAAAAATACAAGCATTTGTCAAAGAGAGCATCCTACTTAGAAACCAACTGCTACTTTCTAGGGAAGCTTGTGCTATAATTAAGGACTAATTTTGAAGCACCACCAAACTTTTTATTCCTCTTATGAGTGAGAAGCATTCATAGCTGCAACTCCATAATTTCATGCAGTTGTTTAGTTTGCATTTCTTCCATTGTTGTTACCATTTTTTTTTTGCCTTAACGTTGACTTATGGCAACCCTATCCCAGGGTTTTCTTGGCATGTTTTTAAGCTGAGAGAGTGTGAGCTGGCCAAGGTTACACAGTGGATTTCTACAAATGAGCAGAAATCCAATCTATTATTTCCCAGCCCGAATCCAACACCCAAACTATTACCCAGAGGTGACCCTAGGTAATTTTCAACGGTAAGCAAACAATATTTTGGTCCCCCCCCCCCCCCACCAATCACTGATATATATTTTCTGTTCGTCGTGGGAGTTCTGTGTGCCATATTTGGTTCAATTCCATCATTGGTGGAGTTCAGAATGCTCTTTGATAGGTGAACTATACATCCCAGTAACTACAACTCGCATATGTCAAGGTTTATTTTCCCCCAAGAGGACCTCAAGACTGCCCCTGGGCAAAATCAACTATACTGCAAATGCTTACTTTGCATAATGGGTTGAGCCGCCCCTGCTATTACCCCATGCTATATTTCATAGAATCATAGAATCAAAGAGTTGGAAGAGACCTCGTGGGCCATCCAGTCCAACTCCCTGCCAAGAAGCAGGAATATTGCATTCAAATCACCCCTGACAGATGGTCATCCAGCCTCTGTTTAAAAGCTTCCAAAGAAGGAGCCTCCACCACACTCTGGGGCAGAGAGTTCCACTGCTGAACGGCTCTCACAGTCAGGAAGTTCTTCCTCATGTTCAGATGGAATCTCCTCTCTTGTAGTTTGAATTTCTTTCCATTATTTGAGGAAGTTCCCTTAACAAGTGAATAAAAAGACCACAACTTTTACTTCAGTCTCATCGAAAGCAACTCTAACACAGATTCATATTGATCTATATCTGTGACTTCAAGCTAATAAGCCACACATGTCCTGAATGGAATATATCTAATTTTCAGAACAAGAAAAGCAAGTTTTCTGTTTTGCAGGCTGTTCTTTTCATGTGACCCTCACCAGATTCTAGGAAAAAATTCAGTACATGGAATGTAAAATGATTGTGATTATTCCCTCCGAGGGTTGCTGTGAAATTTTTGCCGGTTTGAACACAGGCGAGCCCCATATGTTCCTCTCTAAAGAAGCTTATTTGCATTTTGTCTTTAAACAAATTGCTCAGATACTCCCCAAAGTTTCTTGTTTGTAAATTGTTAGCTTGGCAACCGAGTCACATACATTGTCACTAGATTCAACAGTTCCTAAACAGTTCCATTAATTTTTGTGATACATTATCAGTCAAAGTATTTACTACAGGCTTAAATATCACACATAAGCAATATCTGTGCCACACTTACTGTCGGGGCCAATGGAGCCAAGTCCACCAGCCTGTAGACATTCACTTCTGAGTCATTCAGGGCACCTAGGATTTGGCTGCAGTTGAAATCCGTGGTGGGGAAAAGATGCCTCTTCGGAGAGACTACGCATTCACATGGGTAAAACCAAGAGAACTCTGCCCTCTCCCCACAATGTCACCAAACCAAAATTCCCTTTCAGTGAAGCTTTTTAATCAGCCCACTTTCTTCCATTTTAAACTTCTTAAAAAGACGGCCTCTCTCTTTTCTGAAAATGTGCACAATCCAATGGGGATTCTCCCCCCTCTGTAAAGCCTCAGCATCCTTTTCTCCGTGTCTAAGCTCAGCAATAGGCAGCAGTAATAGAAACAGCTTTCCATTTAAATATAAGAGCCTGCAGGTTTTGCACATGCCCACTGAGATCCTGATTTGTCCCATGCAAATTCGAGGCAGCAGCTTAACTCTTCCTTCAAAGTTACAGAGGTTTCAGTAATGGATCACATGTATTAACCCCACACAAAATTGAGATGTGGACACCCCAAAGTCAGGAGAAATACAAGAGAAGGATGGGTTGAACTTCTTACAAGCCAGACACATTTTTGTCTGTTTTGAAGTATGTAAATATGCATCTAGTGACAATTTTGCATCACTGGGTTGTTGTAGGTTTTCCGGGCTATATGGCCATGTTCTAGAGGCATTTTCTCCTGATGTTTCACCTGCATCTATGAGGTGACCCCACTACCTCTGAGGATGCTTGCCATAGATGCAGGCAAAACAACAGGAGAAAATGCCTCTAGAACATTTATTTATTTATTTATTTATTTATTTGCTATACTTGTATACCGCCGTTTCTCAGCCTAGCCGGAGACTCAACGCAGTTTACAACAACTTATAACAAACAACAGTATACAGTTTAAAAACATAAAAACACAATCCACAATACATATATCAATAAACAATCCAATTCATCTCTTGACTAAAATCGCGATCCAGTTTTGTCGTCCAATTTGCCAGTCCTTCAATCATTACACTTATTGCACTGAGTTAACCGAACACCTGCTCGAACATCCAGGTTTTTAGTCTTTTCCGGAATACCATCAATGAGGGGGCTGATCTTACCTCCATGGGGAGGGCGTTCCATAGCCGTGGGGCCACCACAGAAAAGGCCCTGTCTCTCGTCCCCGCCAGCCGCACCTGTGAAGCAGGCGGGATAGAGAGCAGGGCCCCCCCAGAAGATCTTAGGGTCCTGGTGGGCTGATAGGCCGAGATACGTTCGGATAGGTAAATTGGGCCAGAACCGTTTAGGGCTTTAAAGGCCAACGCCAGCACTTTGAATTGAGCCCGGTAGCAGATCAGCAGCCAATGGAGCTGGTGCAGCAGAGGAGTTGTATGCTCCCTGCGCTCCGCTCCAGTTAGTATCATGGCTGCCGAGCGTTGGACTAATTGGAGCTTCCGGGCCGTCTTCAAAGGCAATCCCACGTAGAGAGTAGTAGTCTAAACGGGATGTAACCAGAGCATGGACTACCGTGGCCAAGTCAGACTTCCCAAGGTACGGGCGCAGTTGGCGCACGAGTTTTAACTGTGCGAATGCTCCCCTGGTCACAGCTGAAACCTGGGGCTCCAGGTTCAACGATGAGTCCAGGATCACACCCAAACTGCGAACCTGCGTCTTCAGGGGGAGTGCGACCCCATCCAACACAGGCTGTAACCCTATACCCTGTTCGGCCTTACGACTGACCAGGAGTACCTCTGTCTTGTCTGGATTCAATTTCAATTTGTTCGCCCCCATCCAGACCGTCACAGCGGCCAAGCACCGGTTCAGGACCTCGACATGGCCATATAGCCCGGAAAACCTACAACAACCCAGTGATTCCAGCCATGAAAGCCTTCGACAATACATTAGTTTTGCATCAGTTTGCTTTTACCTGAAAACAACATTTCCTCTGGACAGAGAAACATAAAAAACATGATTCAGTCAGAATTAAGTACTTTGTAGAAGTTTCGTTTTTTTTTTTTCAATCAAGAGAGTCTAGCATGTGTTTAAACACCCCAACTTTAGAACATTTAGCTTAGTCTGAATTGGACCCAAAGTATCAAATGAACTCTACTACAAAGCTGTTTGTGCATGTCTTAATGAGTGCCTAAAATCTAGGTCAAAATTATCATTTCACCAGAGGAGGAAGAAATACATGTTGTAACATTCAAGCATTAAAGGAAAAGAAACAACATTGTGACTCATGATAGGCATTACTGTTACATTTCTGTAGAGGAAACGTGTTCATGATGCATCTATATAAATAAAAATGTAATGTTCGTTTGTGGGATTAACAGAACTCAAAAACCACCGGACGAATTGCCGCCAAATTTGGACACAAGACACCTAACAACCCAATATATGTCCTTCACTCAAAAAAATTGATTTTGTCATTTGGGAGTTGTAGTTGCTGGGATATATAGTTCACCTACAATCAAAGAGCATTCTGAACCCCACCAACAATTGAATTGAACCAAACGTAGCATAACAGGACTCCCATGACCAACAGAAAGCACAAGAAGGGTTTGGTGAGCACTGACCTTGATTTTGGAAGTTGTCGTTCACCTACATCCAGAGAGTGCTATGGACTCATAGAATGATGGATCTGGCCCAAACTTGGCACAAATATTCCATATGCCACAGATGGAGTTTGGGGAAAATAGACCTTGACATTTGGGAGTTGTAGTTACTGGGATTTATAGTTCTGCATGTTCCAGAGTGGGCAAACCAGGCAATCACCACATTAACACTGACAAAGAAACAGCAAGAAATAGTGTTTACCCACAAGCATAAAGACATTACAGATATTAGAAACCAACACTTTCTAATTACTTTCTTTTCCAGATCACCAGACAGGGTCACAGCAACGCATGGCAGGGGATGGCTAGTAAGTAATACATTTTAAAAGTTCAAATTCTGCAAAATAGAACATTATCCCAAACGATCCCTTAAAACACAAGTAGGAAACATGCAGTTCTACTGTTCATGCACTGCAAATCTCCATAATCCCAACTAGTCTAATCAAAAATGAAGAATGATGAGAGTGGCATTCTTATAACATCTAAAGCAGAGATTTTTGAACTGTGCTCCATGGAGCCCTTGGGGCTCCATGGGTAATATCGAGGGGCTTTGCAGCACCATGCTGCTTTCTACCTCCTTCTCTTTCCTCCTCCTGAGAAATGTGGGGAAATTATAGTTTGAGGTGTTGGAATAGCAGCAGCTGCATCCTCACAAGCACAGACTCTTTCTCTCCCACCTCCCTTGATGCCCAGACTCTTTTCCTTGCTAACTAAATCCTCCCTCCATGCCCTGCTTTCTTTGCATCCAAAGCCCTATTTCCCTTCCACTGCTCAGGGAGTGCTTTGATTGTGTTTTTCCTGCATGGCAAAGGGTAGTTGAACTGGATGGCCCCTTAGGTTTCTGCTATGACTACTACTACTACTACTACTACCACAAAGGCTGGGAGACCCTCTGTTGGGGTGCTTTGATTGTGTTTTCCCTGCATGGCAGAAGGGGATTGGAGTGGATGACCCCCTGGGGTCTTCCACTGAAATACTTTTTAGTTTATGTTGGTTAAAATTATTCTTCATTTTAAATATTGTATTATTTCTTTATTTATTATTATTCAAACATATATGCCGCCACTCCCCTGGGGCTCGGAGCGGCTTACAAGAACAGGCTAAAATCTAACACAATTTAAAAACAATTTGAAACAATTTAAAAACAGCAATATCAAAGGCCTGTTGAAACAGATATGTCTTACATGCCCTGCGGAAAGCTGATAAGTCCCGCAAGGCACGGACTTCGGGTGGCAGAGTATTCCAGAGTGATGGTGCCACTGCTGTAAAGGCTCTGTGTCTGGTTGCTGTTAGACGCAATGTCTTGACATTGGGAATTTCCAACAAATTTGGTCCTCAGAATGGAGGGATCTCTGGGGTTGGTAGGGTAGGGGGTTGGTATTGTTCTTTTTTTGGGGGGGGGTGTACTATGTGAATTAGTTCACACAAATAGTCTCCATCCATCTGTCACTGGCCAGGCCTATGACTTATATATATCCATTATATATAATATAAGATATAAACATTTATTGGGGCTCCACAAGAAAGATTTGCTTCAAAAAGGGCTTAATGGCTGAAAAAGTTTGAGAACCACTGATCTAAAGGATTCTGTGAGTAAACTCATTTGTAAAATATAGATTAAATGTTATTTGCAGCACCAAAAGATGGCCTGATAATATTGCAGTATTAACGGTATGCTCAAAGGAAGGTCAATATGCATTCACACTCAATGCTCAAAGGAAGGTCAATATGCATTCACACTCAGGGCTTCCTCCCCTGAACCAGGGGGATCCAGCTGTGGAATCTTGTTGCTTTCTCCTTTGTTATTTGATCCTAATTTACTTATGAGTATTAGTCCTGACTTGTAGCTTTCTCCTGGTTCTGCCTCTTGATTTGCCCTTAGTTCTGAGTTTCATTTTGATCCTGATTTCAGGTATGTTCCATGTTTGCTAACTCACATCAGAGTTAGGCTACATTAAGTCACCTGCTAATAAATGTCTCTACATCTTGTTCTGTAGTAGCTCAGACTAAGAGTGCATCCATCTTCGATGGAGAGGTACCTGTTCTGCAAGCACAACTAGAGCAGCCTTCACCCAACCTGGTGCCATCTGGATATGTTGGGTTAAAGCATCAATTTCCCCCAGGCAACATGCCAATGAAGGATGTTAGGAGTTACAAACCAAGGAAGAAGACAGGTCTGGAGGACATGCTGAAGAAACAATTTTCCTTGTCTTCTAAGGTTAGCGCTCCTTTACAAAGTCATAGACCTGTGAAGTGAGGAGCAAGAGACTGAATAACATCTGGCCAATTAGCAGCTACCCAAATATCACAGCCATGCTTAATCGCTGCTGTCATGGTTCCTCAGCCTCACCGCCACCCTGGTCGCTGCCTGATTGACCTTAATTACCATCATTAAATTTAGCTGTAAAAATAGACAGTGTTAGCTATTACTGGAAACTCTTTTCTGAGCAGAGAGAAATCATACTGTAACAGAGAAAATTGGGCCTTGAGGGACGTAGTTGGAGATTGCAGTTCTTACATTACTTACAGACTATAGGCTACGAAACTAAACTGTTTTCCCCCCATGTGAATGGATAGCTCTGCCATAGCATCCTTCCATCATGTTACTGATGTACTGCAAACAAAAAAGCAGATGTGCTTTATCATAGAAAATGAATAAAACCTGGAAGTTCACCCCAGTCTCTTGTGAGATTTCTGTCTGGCTCCTAATTATACAGATCAGCCTCCCAATCTTGTAGATTAACTACTGTCGCATGTTGGAAAAGAGCAATGAATGACCACGTGCTTTGCCTGCAGAAAGCCCAAGATCAATCCTGATAATTTTAAATTGAAAATGAATAAAATATGAATAAAATAAGATAAAGCAGCAACATAAAATGTGAAAAGAGACTGTTCTGGCATCTAGTGCACTGAAATTGTGCTAGGCTATGCTTCCAATCATCACCTGTCATCAAGGCTCTGGATTCTGGGATCTGAACCAGGAAGGGAACACTGGAATAGATAATTCTGAGCTAGATGGACAAACAATTTAACTTGTTTGCTTGTTTGACATATATTCCACTTTATTTTAGAAAATAGACTCAAAGCCAAAAACAAGATTAAAGATAGCTAGAGATAAAAGCATATTCAGAGTTAGAATGTAAAAATGCAATGAAACCAAATGCAAGATATATTGTTGGTCCTACTGGTCAGTCGTAAGGCTGAACAGGGCATAGGGTTACAGCCTGTGTTAGACGGGGTTACACTCCCCCTGAAGACGCAGGTTTGCAGCGTGGGAGTGATCCTGGACTCATCACTGAGCCTGGAGCCCCAGGTCTCGGCGGTGGCTGGGAGAGCTTTTGCACAATTAAAACTTGTGCGCCAGCTGCGCCCGTACCTTGGGAAATCGGATCTGGCCACAGTGGTCCATGCTCTTGTTGCATCCTGATTGGATTACTGCAATGCACTCTACGTGGGGTTGCCTTTGAAGACTGCTCGGAAACTCCAACTAGTCCAGCAGGAGGCAGCCAGATTGCTCACCGGAGCGGCATACAGGGAGCATACCACTCCCCTGTTGTCAGACATGTAGCCGGGGGGGGGGGCTTGAGGGGCTTCAGCCCCCCCCCCCGAAATTCTCATGGTGGTTCGCGAAAAGGCCTTACTGGTGCATTATTTAAACTGTTATGTTTATTCATATCATGATCTGATCACCATGCTCAATATATCCCATATACATGGGGGTATTGGGGTAATGATACAAAAGGTTTGCTAGGGTAAACCCTCTTTCACTCAGACTCAGCCCCCCCCCCCGAAACTCAGCCCCCCCCGAAACCCCCCTGAAATTTTTTTAGCCCCCCCCCCCAAACAAAATCCTGGCTACGGGCCTGCCTGTTGTGTCAGCTCCACTGGCTGCCGATCCAATCCGAGCACAATTCAAAGTGGTGGTTTTGACCTACAAAATGCTATACGGTTCCGGCCCAGTGTATCTGTCTGAACAGATCTCCCTCTACATCCCACCTCGGAGCTTAAGATCTTCTGGGGAGGCCCTGCTCTCGATCCCGCCTCTATCACAAGTGAGGCTGGCGGGGACGAGGAGCAGGGCCTTCTCGGTGGTGGCCCCTCACCTGTGGAACTCACTCCCCGGGGAGATTAGATCAGCGACTTCCCTTTTTTCATTCAGAAAAAAATTGAAGACCTGGATGTGGGACCAGGTTTTTGGACAGTCTGGCAATTAAAGAAAAGACCTTGATGATGGGCAGGAAATGACAGAACGGAATGGATCTATGGAACTCTGAACACTGAGCATGAGATTGTTTACTATTGTGTTATGTACTGATGTTTTTAACCTGTTTATTGTTTAATTGCTTTTATGTATGTATGTATATTTGACATAGGCATCGAATTGTGCCTTCTTTTGTAAGCCGCCCTGAGTCCCTCCTCGGGGGTGAGAAGGGCGGGGTAGAAGTAACTGAAATAAATAAATAAAATAAATTGTTGTTCATCCATTCAGTCATTTCCAACTCTTTGTGATTTCATGGACCAGCCCACCCCAGAGCTCCCTGTTGGCCGTCACCATCCCCAGCTCCTTCAAAGGTCAATCCAGTCACTCCAAGGATGTCATCCATCCATCTTGCCCTTGGTCGCCCCCTCTTCCTTTTTCCTTCCATTTTCCCCAGCATCGTTGTCTTCTCTAAGCTTTCCGTTCTTCTCATGATGTGGCCAAAGTACTTCATTTTGGCCTCTACTATTCTTCCCTCCAATGAGCAGTCGGGCTTTACTTCTTGAAGTATGGACTGGTTGGATCTTCTTGCTGTCCAAGGCACTCTCAGAACTTTCCTCCAGCACCAAAGTTCAAAAGCATATATATTCCTTCGCTCAACCTTCCCTATGGTCCAGCTCTCACATCCGTGTTTTTTAAACGTTTATGCTCCTGGGATAGCGGTCTGTCTGCAAAGGCCCTCAGAATATCAAGGAAGAAAATCCCACAATATCTGCTGTGAACTGGGTTATCTGCCATATATTCCAGTTCAAAGCAGAAAATGTGGGATTTTATACAGCTGTGTGGTGGGGGCCTACTTTTAAATAGCTCCAGTCCTTTGAGGAGCTATTTAAAGTTCAAACTAAAATCCAGAGCAGATTCAACACACCATTAACATAGATGCCACAGCCCCACCAAGCATGGCTTGTGATATGTACAGTGATATAACAGGGAGATGAATTAGGTTCTTGTAGGTTTTTTTGGGCTGTAGGGCCATGTTCTAGAGGCATTTCTCCTGACGTTTCGCCTGCATCTATGGCAAGCATCCTCAGAGGTAGTGAGGTCACTACCTCACTACCTCTGAGGATGCTTGCCATAGATGCAGGCGAAACGTCAGGAGAAATGCCTCTAGAACATGGCCCTACAGCCCAAAAAAACCTACAAGAACCTAGTGATTCCAGCCATGAAAGCCTTCGACAATACAGGGAGATGAATTTATTACTACTTTAGCCTCGGTTTACAATTGCATTTATTACTGTACTATGTGCTTGTTTCAGATCAGTATTTTAAATCTGCTTCCACTTTTCAGATGCACACCAAACTGCTAAAGCATATTTTACAAGCCATTACAGTAAAACGGTAATTACACTTAAATAAATAAGCATGTTAGTGCTAATTGAATTACTTTAGAAAGATTAATCCTCCCACCTTTTTAGAAGCTGCTAAGACGGAATTGGCAGAACTACTTCTGAGTATTCCTTAAGGCATACACACACAAACACAAGGTACCCTTAACAAGCCTGATCTATGTGATTGCATCACAGAACACTGTGGAATATGTACACACATACACACAGAAAGAAATGTATTTCCCAATGGGTGAAAAATTAATTGCAATTGTATGGTAGCTTATAGTGAAAGAGGCAGTTATTATGTAATGCCAGGAGCTGCCCTTCTACAAACAACATCTAGTGCAGTGGTTCTCCACCTGTGGGTCCCCAGGTGTTTTGACCTACCACTCCCAGAAATCCCAGCCAGCTTACCAGATGTTAGGATTTCTGGGAGTTGAAGGCCAAAACATCTGGGGACCCACAGGTTGAGAACCACTGATCTAGTGGGACTTTCTCCAGAGTAAATACAGTCAAGATCAGATCATGAAGACAACTTTTAGAGCAACTGATGCAGTTAGTGTGATATGATACTATACTTCATGGCATTTATTATGGACCCTGAAAACGAGGAGGAGTTGTGGATGGAGCATGGGTGGCACAGAAGAAGAGCACCACTTCAATTAATTCTAACCCTTTCTCTCAGTTTGGGATCAGACTATAGTATGAAAGAACAATATGATATTTAAAATGAAGAACAATTTAAACTAACATAAAATTACCAGCATTTCAATGGGAAGTGTGGGCCTGCTTTTGGCTGATGAGATAATCAAGCTAATTAGGGTTGTTGTTGTTGTGTGCCTTTGACTCATTTCCAATTTAGGGGAACTCAAAGTCTAAAGTTTAGGTTGGGGGCAGATAAATAACATTGGAGGACTACACCTGGTCTGCGGACCTTAGTTTGGAGACACCTAGTCTACATAATACAATATTAGCTAATGGGATTTCAGCATCTGCTCACAGTAGATTGGCAGAGTGGCTCTCCAAGTGTCAACTTTAACTAGCCTAGCCTAGCCTCCAGAAATACGTAGATTTCTGGAGCTGGATTATGAGTTTGAGCTGGCAAAGGACTCTTGTCTGTTGGAGCTAGGTGTGAATGTTTCAACTGACCACCTTGATTAGCATTTGATGGCCTGGCAGTATTTGGTGTGGCTTGTTAGTTCCTGGGGGAATATCTTGTTGAGATTGTTTCCTCTCTGTTGTTTTGTTGTTGTAATTTTAGAGTTCTTTTAATACTGGTAGCCAGATTTTGTTCATTTTCACGGTGTTCTCTATTCTGTTGAAATTGTCCACATGCTTGTGGATTTCAATCAAAGGCCATTAAATGCTAATCAAGGTGGTCAGTTGAAACATTCACACCTAGCCCCAACAGACAAGAGTCCTTTGTCCTACCCTGGTCATTCCACAGATATATAACCCCATTTTCCTAGTTCCAACAGACCTCACTACCTCTGAGGATGCTTGCCATAGATGCAGGCGAAACGTCAGGAGAAAATGCCTCTAGAACATGGCCATATAGCCCAAAAAAACCTACAACAACCCAGTGATTCCGGCCATGAAAGTCTTCGACAATACAATTTTAATCACAGTTTGAAGTCTATTTATTTTTAAAAAAAACACCTATGTGTGAGTAACTGAAATACATTCAAAATATGTATGACGCTTCAGGTGACAATGTTATAAAATGACTATCTTGTTGGTTGACTTCTATGCACATTCTGCAACAAAATATGACTCTGGGGACTACAGTGTCCCGTCATTCGGAATGGGGGTTGGACCAAAGAAGCAACTATGCACATTTCACAACTGGATGGTTGCTTGGCAATCAGACATAGAAGTAATTCCACAGCTGAAACTTTGCTCCCTTGCCCTCAACTACCTGAAAAAAATAACCATGAGCTGATTTCTTCCGCATGAATATTTCATCTACTTAGACTTGCTGCCATGTTCAAATTTTACAGCTCATTATTCATTATGATAATAGATACATAACTTTAGTTACAATTCTGATTTTAGGTCTTTGTGCAAGATAGCTGCACACTGTACAAATTATTCCTGATGAAGACTTTGGTGCTTGTTTAACCATGTTGGTTCAGCTTCACACCATTCTGTTGTCAGTGTCTTCCATTTATAACCCTCCACTTGCATTTTCCTACCAATTCTTCTATCTGTTGTGAAGAGCAAGATGGAACACCTGAAAGGCTTTCTTTGATTCATGGTGCTAAAAAGTCATCATGGAAAATTACCCTACAGCCATGGGGGAAGCAACTCTGGTGGGCCAGAGAATCAAATTTCTTCCCCTGGAACATGCCTAGAGATCACAGAAACTACAAAAATCCAATAGGATGGTGACAATGGTGATTGGAGGAGAGAGAATAAAACTGGAAATGTCTGGAAGTCTATTTGTAGTTTTAAAAAATGTGTAAGTGTATTGTTAAACTGTGTGGGAGACTTCTTTAACTCTATTTGAAATGTGAATTGCCATTTTTGGATGTTTTGTTTTTGCAGAGAAAATGGCAGTGTAAGGCAATGTTTCTCAACGTGGGGGTCGGGACCCCTGGAGGGGTGGCGAGGGGGTGTCAGAGGGGTTGCTGAAGACCATCAGAAAACGCAGTATTTTCTGTTGGTCATGGGGTTTCTGTGTGGGAAGTTTGGCCTAATTCTATTGTTGGTTGGGTTCAGAATGCTCTTTGATTGTAGGTGAACTATAAATCCCAGCAACTACAACTCCCAAATGTCAAGATCTATTTCCCTCAAATTCCACCATTTGGGCATATTGAGTATTTGTGCCAAGTTTGGTCCTGATCCATCATTGTTTGAGTCCACAGTGCTCTCTGGATGTAGGTGAACTAAAACTCCAAAACTCAAGGTCAATGGCCACCAAACCCTTACAATTCTTTCTGTTGGTCATTGAAGTTCTGAGTGCTACGTTTGGTTCAATTCCATTGTTGTTGGAGTTCAGAATGTTCTTTGATTGTAGGTGAACTATAAATCCCAGCAACTACAACTCCCACAGGACAAAATCCTGTGTATTTGTGGTATTTGTGCCAAATTTGGTTCAGTCAATGAAAATAAATTTGGTTCAGTCAATGAAAATAAACCTGATATTTACAGTACAATTGATAACAGTAGCAAAACATACAGTCATGAACTAGCAATGAAAATAATTTTATGTTTGGGAAGGTCACCACAACATAAGGAACTGTATTAAGGGGTTGTGGCATTAGGAAGGTTGAGAAACACTGGTGTAAGGAGTCCAGAGGAATTGGATATTTGAAAAGCAACATGGTGGGGAAGGGTTCATTGTGGCACCCATTGATTACTCTTTGCACTCAAGGACATAAAGGTGTACAATTTCCAGTGACCCACAGAAGTGTACTGACATATGTATCTCTTGTAATGTTTCCAAGGCATCACTCTAACCATTTCCATTCAATTAAGATGGGTAAACTCTGGAGAACTCTGAGCTTGTTTCTCACTGCAAAGAACAGTTGGGGAGGGAGCTCCAGAGCTAGGGGGCCACCATTGAGAAGGCCCTCTCTCTTGTCCCCACCAACCATACCTGAGACAGGGATGGGAGTGAGAGAAGAGCCTCCTCAGATGATCTTACAGATCGTATTGGTTCATAGGGGAAGATGCAGTCACGAAGATATGGTCACGAAATACTGCTGATCTACAATCTGTGTTTTTATCTGAGTAGAGAGATGAGCATTAAGAGGCCCTATCCCATTTTGAGGAGACATCTTTACCTGAAGAAGGGGAAGAGGTGGGATCCATTTGGAGTCCAAGGTGGCAGCAAGTCCTGTCTTGGAGCAAGAGGAGGATGGCAGGAAACAACCTGGACCATCACATGCTGACCTTTGAAGAGGGAGAGTTGGAGGCTAATCTAATTCATCCTATGCAACATTGTTAACAAAAGCAAAATAAGGTTTTAATCTTAAAATAAAATTGCTAAGATAATGTGAGCTATGCTGAATTCCACCTGGCTATGAATTAGAACAGCCAGCACAATGTGTGCCATAAAAACAACAATCAAGGTGGTCAGTTGAAACATTCACACCTAGCTCCAGCAGACAAAAGTCCTTTGTCACAACCTGGTATTTCCACAGATATATAAACCCATTTTCCTACTTCCAACAGACCTCACTACCTCTGAGGATGCTTGCCATAGATGCAGGCGAAACGTCAGGAGAAAATGCCTCCAGAACATGGCCATTTAGCCCGAAAAAACCTACAACAACCCAGTGATTCCTACCATGAAAGCCTTCGACAATACACCAGCTCTGTTGTTTTCAGCATCATGATAGTCCCTGCTCCTTAGTTTCCAAAACCTTGATTGGCTTTTAGATTCTTTCCATCACTTACTTCCTGACCAGCATGAACTATGTTTTGTGCTTAGATTTCAGACTTTGACTCAGTCAAATGCTCTTTCATTTCCTCTGTGCATAACTCTAGGCTGGCTAGAATTCTTGTTTTGTTTGTTTCTCAAAGCAATAAACATCCATATATATTTCTCCATGCCTTCAGAAAGAGCTTCAGCTAAGGATAATGTGTTTCCTCTGAATGATTGTCTGAAGGAGATAATGGGCTAGATGAGGGGGGGAAATGAAATTGAATCCAGACAAAACAGGTGGTTGCTATAAAAGATGATAATCTAGGGATATTTTTGTGTCAGGAGTGACTTGTAAACTGCAAGTCGCTTCTGGTGTGAGAGTATTGGCATCAGGGGACACCCTGATGTTTTACTATCCTGTGGAAGCAGCTCTGATGTCCCCTTATGGGAAGCAGGAGTTGACAGATGGCAGCTTACCCCACTCCCAGTCCTGCCAGCACAAGGGTTTAACCTATTGTGCCACTGGGGACTCCTAATCTAGGGATGGAGGCATGTCAGTTCTGGGTGGGGTTACACTCCCCTTGGAAGACTGTGTTTGCAACTTGGGAGTGCTCCTGGATCCTTCTCTTTAAATGTCAGTCCAGATAAATGTGACTGTCAAGAGAGCTTACTACCAGCTTTGGCGGATCTACCAGCTGTGCCCCTTATTAGATTTGGAGGACTTGAAGATGTATTGTTGAAGGCTTTCATGGCTGGAATCACCAGGTTCTTGTGGGTTTTTTCGGGCTATAGGGCCATGTTCTAGAGGCATTTCTCCTGACGTTTCGCCTGCATCTATGGCAAGCATCCTCAGAGGTGGTGAGGTCTGTTGGAATTAGGACAATGGGTTTATATATCTGTGGAATGGCTGGGGGGGGGGGGCAAAGAGCTCTTCCCTGCTGGAGCTAGGTGTGAATGTTTCAACTGACCACCTTCATTAGCATTTGAAGGCCTGGCTGAACCTGGGGAAATCTTCTGTTGAGAGGTGTTAAGATGTGCCTGGTTGTTTCCTCAATTGGGTCACACTGTCTACAGAAAACGCACACACACAAAACTAATTCTTGGCTTTCCGTTTTTCCAAATGAATTTTTTGATGTCTTTATTCCAACTTAACGGAAAGGAAGGAAAATGGAGGGCTCGCAGTTCCAGATTTGAATCTATACATCGAAGCAACTGCATTGATCTGGGCTAAGGATTGGGCAACGTTAAAAAAGAAAAAATTATTGATATTGGAGGGTTCAGACTTAAGAGAAGGGTGGCATACTTACATTTGGTATAAGGGGAAGAAGAATGAAAAGAACTTCGGGAATCATTTTATTAGATCTATGATCTTGAAGACATGGGAGAAATACAAATCTAGGCTGTATAATAAAACTCCACTATGGGTCTCCCCCCTGGAAGCAGGTCAAAGAAGATGCTCAGGGTGGCATGAGTGGCCAAAGTATAAAGACTTACTAAAAAAAGAGGGGAATGATCTGATCCTTAAAACTCAGGAGGAATTGATTACGGCGGAACAAAAAATCTCATGGCTGGAATATTGGTCTATAAAAGAAAAATATAAAAAAGATAAAATAATTGGTTTTAATCAAGAAAAGAACTTCTGGGATAAAATAATGGACTCCAAGAAAAAATTAGTGACAAAGATATATAGGAAATTGCTGGAATGGAAACTAGAGGCTAAAGGAGAAAAGAATTACAAAAGAAGATGGAATGAAAACATCAGGAGGAACATTAGGCAGGAAGAATGGGAAAAAGTGTGGAGAGAAAAACTAAAGTACTCCCAAGCCACAGATCTAGAAGAAAATTGGCTCAAAACAGCACATCGCTGGTATATGACCCCCAAGAAAATTGGAAAAGGGAACAAAAATTACAGCTCAAGTTGCTGGAAATGTAAAGAAGAAGAAGGGTCATATTTTCATATCTGGTGGACCTGTAAGAGGGCCAAAGAATATTGGAGAATGGTACAAAAAGAATTGCAAGATATTTTAAAAACCAACATACCATGGAAGGCAGAATTGTTCTTATTGGGCATACATGACTTAAAAATAGAAAAAAATACAGACAAAATCCTATTCTTGATAACAACGGCTGCAAGAATTTGTTATGCTAGAAGGTGGAAACAAGGAGAGATACCAGATGAGAACGAAAGATTAACGAAAATTCTAGAAATAAAAAATATGGACAGACTCACCTTTCTGATAGCAAGAAGCAAAGGGGTTAAGATGAAAGAAACACACTGGGAAGAAGTGATGGATTACTTCAAACAAAAAAATAAGAAGATTCTGATCTAGAAGAGAAGAAAGAGAATCAAGCAAAACAGACACAAACAAAAGAAGACGAAGAGAAGGGAATATGAAGGAAAAGTAAGAAAGAAGATTGATGAGACCTTACAGAAGACCTCGGGAAGTCAACAACATCTCTCACTTTGTTTTCTGTTTTTAAATAAGAGGTGGTGGGCTCTCACTCTACCCCCTCCTTTTTTTTTTCCCCCTCCCCTAACCCAGCTCCCTTACCCCTTCCCTTTCCTTATCCCTTCCTATTTAGCTATCATGCACTATTTTCGGGGACTTTCTTAAACTAAAATTCACCGTGTTTTATCTCTCATTAGCTGGTTTTTAGTTATGTAAAATGGAAATTTAATAAAGATTATTCACAAAAAAAAAGAAAGAAAACGCACACACAGAGATAGATATCTACATAAAAACTCCATCACCCAAGTCAAAAAAAGAAGCACCATTAAAGCCTTGGCAGACCGTGCAAAAAGAATCTGTGAACCCCACCTCCTCCAAGATGAACTGAACCACCTCAACTGGGCTCTACAGGCCAATGGATACACCACCTCAGACATCAGAAGAGCTGCAAGACCAAGAACAAGCCACAAGAGTAAAGTTGAAGATCCACCCAGAGGAAAAGTGTTCCTGCCATACATCAAGGGAACCACTGACTGCATAGGGAAGCTGATGAGGAAACACCACATACAAACAATCTACAAACCCACCAAGAAAATCCAACAAATGCTACGTTCAGCAAAGGACAAGAGGGATCCTCTCACCTCTGCAGGAGTCTACACAAAAAAACCCACAAGAACCTAGACTTGAAGATGGTAATGCATGGACTGGTAACCTCAAGGTTGGACTTCTGCAATGCACTTTACATTGAGCTAGCTTTATATCAAGTTTGGAAACTCCAGTTGGTTCAAAATATGGCAGCCAGATTCATTACAGAAACATCCAGGAGTGAACATATTACACCTGTCCTAAAGTCACTCCACTGGCTGCCAATTCATTTCCAGGCAAAGTATAAGGTGTTGATATTGACTCTCGTCCCCACCAGACACATTTGTGAGAAAGGCGGGAGTGAGGGCCTCCCCAGAAGATCTTAGCATTCTAGATGGTTCGTAAGGAGAGTTACGTTTGGATAGGTAAGTTGGACCGAAACCCTTTAGGGCTTTATAGACTAAAGCCAGCACTTTGAATTGTGCCTGGAAGCACAATGTATATATGATCTGGGCGGGGTGGTCCAACCTTGGTCACCTCTAGGATGGATTACTGTAATGTGCTCTACGTGGGGCTGCCCTTGAAAACGGCTCGGAAATTCCAACTTGTCCAAAGAGCAGCGGCCAGGATGTTAACTGGTGCTCCCTACAGAGAGAGGTCAACCCTCCTGTTCAAGGAGCTCCACTGGCTGCGGTTGATCTTCCGAACCCAATTTAAGGTGCAGGTGCTTTCCTACAAAGCCCTGAACGGTTTGGGACCATCCTACCTGCGTGACCGCATCTCCGTCTACAAACCCACGCGTTCACTACGCTCATCTGGAGAGGCCCTGCTCGTGATCCCGCCTGCGTTTCAATCACGGTTGGTGGGGACACGAGACAGGGCCTTTTCCGTGGTGGCCCCCCTCTCTGGAACACTCTCCCCAAAGATCTTAGACAGGCCCCTACATTGGCAGTCTTCAGAAAGAACTTGAAGACCTGGCTGTTCCGATGTGCCTTTCCCGATTAGGAAATCTCCAATACCAAGTCCCAGAAGCACTTTATTTGAATTAAGATTGCTGCACACTGCACACTGCACTTGCCCTATAAGCCTTATATACCACCTGTCACATCAGCACTTTTAATCCTGTACCCTTTACTCTGGCCTGGCCCAGTTTTATCGTGTTCTGATGTATTGTTTATTGTTTGTGGTTTTGTTGTTTTAATACTGCTTTAAATGTTTTTAATTTGCTTAGGTGTTGTATTGTTATGTTGTGTATTGAGGCCTTGGCCCTTGTAAGCCGCATCGAGTCCTTCGGGAGATGCTAGCGGGGTACAAATAAAGTTTAATAATAATAATAATAATAATAATAATAATAATAATATCTTGTAAGCCACTCTGAGTCCCCTTTGGGGTGAGAAGGACAACATATAAATGTCGTAAATAAATAAATAAAATCTACCTGTACAGTTAAACCCCAGCACCTTGGATAGCTCCTTTGACATCTGTCATTAAACCCAGAGTTGAGCCTGCTGTTTGCATTATAGCCCCACTGCTGAGGGGAAAAACTAGAAGAAGGCATAAAATAACTTTCTATGATACCACTTAACGAAACAGTAACTATAAATTAGCAAAGAGGAAATGCCAGACAGTGGATAAAGAACAATGGTACAGGACTTTCTTAAATATGATTTATTTACTTTATTTATTTATCGTGTCATCAGCAACCAGACCATTGTATTACATTTCTAACAGAACAAAACAAACAAACAGATACAAAAACAAATTTTGCAAACTTGGTAGTTGATTAAATGTCCTTTGACCAGTATCTGGCCACTTGGAGTGCCTCTGGTGTTGCCGCAAGGAGGTCCTCCATTGTGCATGTGGCAGGGCTCAGGTTGCATTGCAGCAGGTGGTCAGTGGTTTGCTCTTCTCCACACTCGCATGTCGTGAATTCAACTTTGTAGCCCCATTTCTTAAGATTGGCTCTGCCTCTCGTGGTGCCAGAGCACAGTCTGTTCAGTTCCTTCCAAGTCGCCCAGTCTTCTGTGTGCCCAGGGGGGAGTCTCTCATCTGGTATCACCCACGGATTGAGGTGCTGGGTTTGAGCCTGCCACTTTTGAACACTCGCTTGCTGAGGTGTTCCAGCGAGTGTCTCTGTGGATCTAAGAAAACTATTTCTTTTGATTTTAGTAGTTGACGTACTGGCTGATACCCAAACAAGGGATGAGCTGGAGATGTCACTGCCTTGGTCCTTTCACTATTGGCTTAAATATGATGACACGGGGAAAAAGTGAAGACCAATAAATATATATAATATTCTTTTAAAAGGATCAATTCAGCTAAATATCCATTGGTTGGTTTGCTTGTTTGGTTGCATGCTGCAAGCCCAGTGTGGAACACATCTCACCATGCTAAAACAGTGGATGTAGCTCTTAATGAGACATGCCGCATTATCACGGGGTGTATGCGCCCTACACCACTAGAGAAATTACACTGTTTAGCTGGTATTGCACCACCTGACATCCACCAGGAAGTAGCAACCAATAGTGAAAGGACCAAGGCAGTGACATCTCCAGCACACCCCGTTTGGGTATCAGCCAGCACGCCAACAACTTAAATCAAGAAATAGTTTTCTAAGATCTACAGAGACACTCACTGGAATATCTCAGCAAGCGAGAGTCCAAAAGTGGCAGGCTCAAACTCAGAACCTCAATCAATGGCTGGTACCAGATGAGAGACTCCCTCCTGGGCACACAGAAAACTGGGTGACTTGGAAGGCGCTGAACAGATTGCACGTTGGCACCACAAGATGCAGAGCTAACCTTAAGAAATGGGGCTACAAAGTGGAATCCACAAAATGCGAGTGCGGAGAAGAGCAAACTACAGACCACTTACTGCAATGCAACCTGAGCCCTGCCACATGCACAATGGAGGACCTTCTTGCAGCAACACCAGAGGCACTCCAAGTGGCCAGCTACTGGTCAAAGGACATTTAATAGAATACCAAGTCTGCAGACTTTGTGTTTTGTCTATCCATTTGTTTGTTTTAATGCAATACAACTGTTTTGGTGAACTCCTGACTCGATAAATAAATAAATAAATAAATAAATAAGCTAAACATTCCAAACATGGTAGAATCAGCTTGCTTCAGTAGCTTCCAAATCTATAATCAATTCAGAGGCTCCTGGCCAATTTTAAGGAAATAAAGGAATGACTGGAACTGTGCTTTGAGGTTTTTGTCTGTAGGGTTCCTAAGGGAGGTCACAGTCCTGTTATGAACAGTTGGTAGCGCATTATCTATTCTATAATTATCCTTCTCAAGAGGGACATTTCTTTCATTCAGAGCACTGCTATCTCAAAAGCAAAATGTTGCTTAGGCAGAATCATGCTTACTTTGATCTGTATTTTTAGAACATGAATAGCAATATTTCTACTTTGGAGTTACCACTGAATAATTAATAAATGCCATTTGACAAAAAAGGAATACAGACATAATATTCTTAGTGGTACTACTAGCAGCAGCAACTTAATGTCCTAATACCAATCATTGATATATAGCAATATAGTACTATTCATGCAGGCTTGGGGGAAATTCCAAAGTTTAAAGAATTTTGATTTAATAAGGTAGAGGGAAAAACCTTAACCCTCAAATTAGGATGTAAGGACCTCTTTGTCTCAATTCTGTTGAATATTCTATGGATTCCATAGCACTTACTTTCATTTTTTCTTGTTCATATCAGGTTATAAGGCTTCATATTTGACTGAACTTCATCCTGAAATCCATCCAATTTTAATACATTTTTCAAAATTTGTTTATTTATTTATGCAGTATGCTTAATTTACATAATTTTCCTGGTTGACTCAAGTATGTTTCTATACCGTGATTGTGGCGCAGCTGGCTGAGTGTCAGCTGCATTAAGATCACTCTGACCAAAAAGGTCATGAGTTCGAAGCCAGCTCGGGTTGGAGTGGGTTTCCAACCAATTGTGTGTAGCCTGTTGTCGACCTTTGCAACCCGAAAGACAGTTGCATCTGTCAAGTAGGAAAATAAGGTACCACATGAAAGTGTGGGGAGGCTAAATTAACTGATTTACGAGGCCATAAAGAAGACTCCAGCAAAGCATTCCAGCGGGGAAGCGTGCGGGGAATGCGGAAGTGCTTCATCAGCGTCGCAGATGGACGATGAAAGCGACAGCTCCCCTGGTGGTGAGAAAAAAGTGAAATAGCCTCTGTGTATGTCTGTATATGTTTGTATGTCAAAAATTGGCATTGAATGTTTGCCATATATGTGTACACTGTAATCCGCCCTGAGTCCCCTGCGGGGTGAGAAGGGCGGAATATATACCTTGCCAATAATAATAATAATAATAATAATAATAATAATAATAATAATAATGTGTCAAGGAAAGCCAAGAACCTGCTTTAATTGAAGTCAGTAATCAAAAACTTCTCAAAGCACAGCAGGAGAAGATCTGGTTATGGATGTTGCAAAAAAATTGCACAAACGGATTACAAACAGAGGCACAACTCTGTGGCCCAGATGATTCATTGGAACATATGTCACAAGCACTACCTGCCAGCAGTAAAGAATTGGTGGAATCATAAATCTGCAAAGGTCATGGAAAATGAACATGCAAAAATACTGTGGGACTTTCGAATCCAGACTGACAAAGTTTTTGAACACAATACACCAGACATCACGACTGTGAAAAAGAAAAAAGTCTGGATTATTGATGTTGCCATACCAGGTGACAGTTGTATTGAGGAAAAACAACAGGAAAAACTCAGCTGCTCTCGAGACCTCAAAATTAAACTGCAAAGGCTCTGACATAAACCAGTACAGGTGGTCCCAGTGGTCACTGGTGCACTGGGTGCCGTGCCAAAAGTTCTTATCTGGCATTTGGAAACAATAAAAATCAACACAATCACGATCTGTCAACTGCAAAAGGCCACCTTGCTTGGATTTGCGCGCATCATTCAAAAATACATCACACAGTCCTAGATGCTTGGGAAGTGTTCGACTTGTGATTTTGTGATACGAAATCCAGCATATAGATCTTGTTTGCTGTAACATGCTGTGCTTTTGTATTAGCAAAATATTAATAATAATAATCTTTATTTATTCCCCCACCACTATCTTCCCGATGGGGACTCAGGGCAACTAATATGAGGCCAAGCCCAAAAATGCAATACAGCACAATAAAATGCAGAAAACAAAATGCAGAAAACAAAAAATTACATCAGAAAATAATTACAGTGGCATTCAAATCACCCCTGACAGATGGCCATCCAGCCTCTGTTTAATAGCTTCCAAAGAAGGAGCCTCCACCACACTCTGGGGCAGAGAGTTCCACTGCTGAATGGCTCTCACAGTCAGGAAGTTCTTCCTCATGTTCAGATGGAATCTCCTTTCTTGTAGTTTGAAGCCATTGTTCCGCGTCCTAGTCTCCAGGGAAGCAGAGAACAAGCTTGCTCCCTCCTCCCTGTGGCTTCCTCTCACATATTATTTATATATGGCTATCATATCTCCTCTCAGCCTTCTCTTCTTCTAAACATGCCCAGCTCCTTAAGCCACTCCTCATAGGGCTTGTTCTCCAGACCCTTGATCATTTTAGTCACAGTCCTCTGGACATTCCAGCTTGTCAATTTCTCTCTTGAATTGTGGTGCCCAGAATTGGACACAATATTCCAGGTGTGGTCTAACCAAGGCAGAATAGAGGGGTAGCATTACTTCCCTAGATCTAGACACTGTGCTACTATTGATGCAGGCCAAAATCCCATTGGCTTTTTTTGCCGCCACATCACATTGTTGGCTCATGTTTAACTTGCTGTCCACAAGGACTCCAAGACTGGAAAAGTTTTTCCTTGTACAAGTTCTCCCAGAATACCATGCTGTTTAAAGAATTTGGAATTTTAAAAGCAACTTTAACTCTCCATTCCATATACCCATTTCCCAATTTTTCCTCCTTCAACAGCCAGCAAATTTCCAGAAACAGTTACAGCCAATGGACATAAAAGAAGTGCTGGGGCACAGTGAGAAAAAAAACCTGCTGTTCCCCCATAACAGATAATTTAAGAAGCTTTGGCTTACAGCATTTCTCTAGCTTTTTATTAAGTGATAGCTCCAGTGAAAACACTTGGATAATTTGACAAGCTGAAGAGATAGCAGATGTCTTGGAGGAAAGAGGCATGTGATGGGTCTTGGGAAGAAGAGCCCTTTAGCTAAAATGTGCATAGAAATTCATTTCAGTTTCTCAAGGTTCAGCTACCCTTTTCTTACTAGCACAGCCTTCTGAATCCAACGAGGCTGACTCCCAAAAAAATTGCCTGGCTCTTAAGTTTGCAAACCCAACAAGAAAGGAGAGACACTTGAGAATCACAAGGGGAGGAAAAGAAAAAGAAAAAAAATAAGAAAAAGAGGAAAATAGCTGTCAGAGTGCCTAAATTATTTATTATATGTGTGAAATAGCAGAAGTGAAAAAGCACATTGTTGTTCACGAGAAAAGCCCTAAAGACAAAACTGCAATTCTGGAATGTGATGAGCTTATTAAACAAGAAAATCGATTTTCTTGTTCATTGGAGAACTTTTTCAATTTTTTGGCTCAGTCTTTTCAAACATGGAATCATAAATTTGGAAGAGTAGAGTTATCTAGTCCATCCCCCTGCCATGCAGAAACAATCAAAGCACTTCCAACAGATGGCGATGTACTGAGGATGGAGCACCACATTTGCCATCACACTACGTTGTGTGACTTCCGGTGGAAGCCCTGCTCCCAACTGGGATGGAAGTGTCATCTGCCATAGCTCTTCACACTTTCGTTGGCCTTCCCATCCTGTTATTTAAATGCCTAAGAATATTATCCTTCCAGCTGTGACCTTGATTTGAAGCGCCCCTTGCACTTTCCCTGGGCTCTCTCTAAGAACAATTGCACATTCCCTGATCCCTCTGCACTCAGCACTTTTCTTTCAGCCATGATACTGTTTCAAAATGTGTAATGTGTTTGTAATGTTTCTCTGATGTTTGTGTTTGATTTTATTTTGTCTTGTTTTATTTTATTGTGTGTGTTTTAATCTGTAGTTTGAGCTTGTCCCCTTGTAAGATGCCCCGAGTCCCTTCGGGGAGATGGTGGTGGGTTATAAAAATAAAGTTATTATTGTCGAAGGCATTCATGGCTGGAATCACTAGGTTCTTGTGGGTTTTTTCGGGCTATAGAGCCATGTTCCAGAGGCATTTCTCCTGATGTTTCGCCTGCATCTATGGCAAGCATCCTCAGAGGTAGCTCTGAGGATGCTTGCCATAGATGCAGGTGAAACGTCAGGAGAAATGCCTCTAGAACATGGCTCTATAGCCCGAAAAAACCCACAAGAACCTAAAGTTATTATTATTATTACTGACCCAAAAGCACAGTATGTCACAGCAAACGAGATCTATATGCTGGATTTCGTATTAAAAAATCACAAGTCGAACACTTCCCAAGTGTCTAGGACTGTGTGATGTATCTTTGAATAATGTGCGCAGACTCAAGTAAGGTGGTCTTTTGCAGTCGACAGATTCAGATTTTGTTGATGTTTATTGTTTCCAAATGCCGGCTGAGATCTTTTGGCACGGCACCCAGTGCGCCAATGACCACTGGGTCCACCTGTACTGGTTTATGCCAGAGCCTTTGCAGTTCTGTTTTGAGGTCTTGATAGCGGCTGAGTTTTCCTGTTGTTTTTCCTCAATGCGGCTGTCACCTGATATGGTGACATCAATAATCCAGACTTTTTTCTTTTCCACAATCATGATGTCTGGTGTATTGTGTTCCAAAACTTTGTCAGTCTGGATTCAAAAGTCCCACGGGATTTTTGCATGTTCATTTTCCACGACCTTTGTGGGTTTATGATCCCACCAAATCTTTACTGCTGGCAAGTGGTAGTTGTAACTTCTTCTTCTTCTTCTTCTTCTTCTTCTTCTTATTATTATTATTATTATTATTATTTGAAACACAACAAAATGCATCCACAGCAGACAAGATCACTCTGCTAGCTGTTGTATTGGATCACACGTCAGACACTTCCCAAGTGTCTAGGACTGTGTGATGTATCGACGAATAATAATAATAATAATAATAATAATATTATTATTATTATTATTATTATTATTTATTTGATCAGTCATATGACCATTTCAAAATAGAACACTTTGTTAAAAAAAAACAAGGCAAAAAGGTGAGGACAGCAGCTGACCTTCTATTTATCGGCAAATAATGCATGCAGATCCCAGTAAGGTGGCCTTCTGCAGTGGGCAGACAGTAGTTTTGTCAGCGCCAATTGTGTTTAAGTGCAGGCCAAGGTCTTTAGGTACTGCACCCAGTGTGCTGATCACCCCTGGGACCACATTTACTGACTTGTGCCAGAGTTTTTGCTTGGCTTGTACCAGTCTATTATTGCTGTTGTTGTTGTTGTTGTTGTTGTTGTTGTTGTTGTTGTTCTTGTTCTTGTTGTTAGATGCTTCCTGTTGTTAGATGCTTCCTGCAGATCCTCTGCAGAATAGTGACACTTTCCCCATGTGATGGGGAAAGCATCGCAGACAGAGAGCTGCACATGGGGCAACAGATTCACCCCACTGCCCCTCTCTTTTTGCAACAAAGCCAAGCAAAGCTGGATGCTTCATCTGGTCTTTGTGATGCGGCTCTGAGTCTCTGGGGCAGCAAAGAACAAGCTTGCTCCCATCTCAATACAACATCCTTCCAAACTTTTAAACATGGATCTCACATTCCTTCTTAACCTTCTTTTCTGCAGACTAAATATACCCAGTTCCCTGAGCTGCTTCTCATAGGACTTCATTTCCAGAAATTCAACCATTTTGTTTGCCTTCTTCCGAACATGTTCCTGCTTATCAATATCCTTCTTGGTCTTGTGCCCAGAATTCAACACAGAATTTCAAGTGATACCTGATAAAGCAGAATAGAGTACCACTGTTATTTCTCTCAATCTAGATATTATATCTCTATTGATGCAACTTAGAGTTGCATTGGCTTTTTAAGCTGCTGAATCACATTGTTGATTTGTGTTAAGTTTGTGGTCAACACAGATGAATGCCTTTTTACATGTACTGTTGTCAAGCTACTACCTCATCAGATGGGCTGATTTGCCTTTCATACACTGCTCCCCCTCCATTTTCAGCACGGAGCCCTTCACACGATGCACAGACCCTTCTGGTTGGGTTCCATACCAAAAAGGAAGAGGAAGCAGCGCATCCCACCACCACAGCAACACGGGAGCCTTCCTGTGCTGCCCTCTCTGCAATGAGGGGAAGTCAGGTGGCAACACTTCCCTCCAAATTCCTATATTTCATTACTGCATTTTTAAGTTAAGCTGAATTGATCCTTTTTAATTGCTCTATTTCCATGCTATTTTCTATGCTACTATACGTTTCTATCCACCTTATTGGCCACCCTATCCTTTAAATAGTTTCGCATATTGGCCCCCTCCTCCCTCCAAAAATGAGTCTGTTGTTGCTTTTGATGCTTGTTTATTATTGTTTATGCTGTTTTTATGCTATTTTAATATGTTATTGTTCTGTTTTTAATTGTATGTTGTCTTGGGCTTGGCCCCATGTAAGCTGCCCTGAGTCCCCTCGGGGAGATGGAGGCGGAGTAGAAAAATAAACTTCTTTCTACATGGAACACTTTGAAAAACAAGCCCTGGAAACAGCAACAAAAAAGCCCACGATATGGTTCAGATATGTGGACGACACCTTCAGCATTTGGAGCCATGGAGAAGAAGAACTCAACAGGTTCCTGGACCATCTCAACAGCATCCACCCAAACATCCAGTTCACCATGGAAAAAGGAAATAAAGGAAGACTGCCTTTTCTAGATGTCCTAGTCATCCGTAAACCAGATCAACAGTTAGGACACACCGTTTACAAAAAACCCACACACACAGATAGATATCTACATAAAAACTCCAAGCATCGCCCAAGTCAAAAAAAGAAGCACCATTAAAGCCTTGGCAGACCGTGCAAAAAGAATCTGCGAACCCCACCTCCTCCAAGATGAACTGACTCACCTAAACTGGGCTCTACAGGCCAATGGATACTCCACCTCAGACATCAGAAGAGCATGTGGACAATTTCAACAGAAAGGAGGAAACCATGAAAATGAACAAAATCTGGCTACCAGTATTAAAAAAAACTCTAAAATTACAACAGCATAACAACAGAGAGGAAACAAACAAGGACATCTAATCACCTCTCAACAAAAAATTGCTCCAGGCACTGCCAGGCAATCAAATGCTAATCAAGGCGGCCAGTTGAAACATTCACACCTAGCTCCAGCAGACAAAAGTCCTTTGTCTCACCCTGGTCATTCCACAGCTATATAAACCCTTTTTCCCAGTTCCAACAGACCTCGCTACCTCTGAGGATGCTTGCCATAGATGCAGGCGAAATGTCAGGAGAGAATGCCTCTAGACCATGGCCATACAGCCCGAAAAAACCTACAACAACCAAGTGATTCCGGCCATGAAAGCCTTCGACAATACAATAAACTTCTTCTTCTTCTTCTTCTTCTTCTTCTTCTTCTTCTTCTTCTTCTTCTTCTTCTTCTTCCATAGGAAGAGGGGTACAATAAGGCAGCTCCATGCCTCCCCCCACCAGCCAGGAACCCATGGATTCACCTTTTTGATGAGGTCATTATCTGTGTATTTCTTTTTCTATCCTTTTTTTTAATTTTAAAGTAGACATATTGCGCCTTCCCAACTTCTGCACTCAATAGTCGCAGAAGGCAGATAGATTTATCTTTGGCCAAAATTAGTGACTATTTGAAAAAAATATTTTGTTTACTCCACATGTTTCTCATGTTTTACAGGAGATCTGAACAGCTCTTTGGCATTTTTGTCACATCTATCAGTTGTTATCACACGAAAAAGCAGGTACAGATAACTAAAAGGCTTTCTTCAAAGTTTGGCCTTTTATGCTAACAAAAAATGGAGGGGAATAAACATTGTGCCTTGTTTATAATGTTAATTTTTCTTACCATAACCAGGGGTGGCTCAACCCATTATGCAAAGTAAGCATTCACAGTATAGTTGATTTTGCCCAGGGGCGCTCTTGAAGTGCTCTTGGGGGAAAATAGACCTTGACATATGTGAGTTGTAATTACTGGGATGTATAGTTCACCTACAATCAAAGAGCATTCCCAACTCCACCAAAGATGAAATTGAACCAATGGCACACAGAACTCCCACGACGAACAGAAAATATATATCAGTGATTTTTTTTGGGGGGGGGGGGGCACCAAAATACTGTTTGTTTACCGTTGAAAATTACCTAGGGCCTCCTCTGACTATAACTAAATATTCCAAGTAATATATAGCATTGAAATTGAAGTTGAGGGGTGAAAAGACCACTCTTGTTGGGGAGGGAGAGAATGAGAATACAAATTCAGAAAAAAAAGACAGGCATTTTCAACTGAACAGTGTCAGAATTTGTAAGCCAGGGAGATAAATCTTCTAGAACTCCATTAAATTTCATTTCTGTAAAATAAACAGAATTGACTGGAAAAGTGAAACATATTAAAACAAAGAAAACAGGAGTGTTTTGTTTGGAGAAACAAATGGAAAGAATAATCTCCCCTCCATGCCCTATTTTATTTTTCCTACCTTTCCCAGGACTGTCAGAATATTCAGATGGGAGAGTTTATCTTGATTAAATTATGGATGTCCTTTTGACATAAATGTTTCTAGCAAAGAGAAAAAGCTTGTTAAGTGTTGCCTCTTGCCTGTGATGTTTTAATGCTATAAAATAGTCACCCAGTTCCAGCGAATCTATCATAGGTAAATAATATATGGTGCCCAGTTTTCTTTCTGGCTGGGCTTCAGACTCAATCACATGACTAATAAAACTTGTGATTAGCTGCTAAAATGCTAGATGCAGCTCCTGCATGAGTTAGACATGTAGCCATAACTGTCCAGCCATGAGAAACAAAAACATGCAGATCTGTGTGCAAGACCTGCATGCTTTAAGTATGTCTTTCCAAAAGAGAGGGAAAGTCATTGCTCATCTGGCTGGCTTGATCTTGAAGGAGCTGGGGGTGGCCATGGCCAACAGGGAGCTCTGGCATGGCTGGTTCATGAGGTCATGAAGAGTTGGAAGTGACTCAACGAATAAACAACAACAGACTATCATCCTTCCCTTCAAAGATTTGAGAGACTACAACTTCCATAATTTTCAGAGAGCATTGATGGCTGCTAAAGATTACTCTTATGCATGAATTGCTTGCCATGAAAATAATCTGAAAGCAGCTTCTAGGTATATTTTAGGGGTTAGAGGGTTTCACTTAGCTCTGAGAAAAACACCTGGGAAGGCAGGAAGTGCCATAACTAATTTTACTGATGACCATTTTATCAGAAGTAACATCATTTCTATTGTGCCAGGGTGCCCTTCTGCATCATTGAGTCCTGCCAGTGTGTAGGGAACAAAAATTATTTCCTCTTCATAAGGGAATGGAGGGAGGTGGCTTTCTCTTTGATGCTCCTATTACTTAAGCTGCAGGTTTCTAATAGCATGTTTTTAGTCCAATGGAAAGCAGACTCCTTTAAGACTACAGAAAGCCATAGCATCTCTCTCCTGGTTAAATGTAACCTGATTTTCTTGTGATTCCTATATATTTCCCCCATGCTTCTGGCCTCACCCTGACCCTTCTTGCCCCCTTCCCTTCCCCTTAAAGGAAGTTGCCCTGCCTCTGAAAAAGCAATCAGCAATCATGAAAGAACTCATATCATAGGACAGTGTTTCTCAACCTGGGGGTCGGGACCCTTGTGGGGGTCGTGAGGGGATGTTAGAGGGGTCGCCACAGACCATCAGAAAACATAGTATTATCTGTTGATCATGGGGCTTCTATGTGGAAAGTTTGGTCCAATTCTGTCGGTGGGGTTCAGAATGCTATTTCATTATGGGTGAACTATAAATCCCAACAATTACAACTCCCAAATGGCAAGGTCTATTTTCTCCAAACTCTACCAGTGTTCACATTTGGGGATGTTGAATATTTGTGTCAAGTTTGATCCAGATCAATCATTGCTTGAGTCCACAGTGTTCTCTGGAAGTAGGTGAACTACAACTCCAAAAAAACTCAAGGTCAGTGTCCACCAGACCTTCTCAGTATTTTCTTTTGGTCATGGGAATTTTGTGTGCCCAGTTTGATTCAATTCCATCATTGATGGAGTTCAGAAGGCTCTTTGATTTTAGGTGAACCATAAATCCCAGCAATTCCATCATTACCAAATGACAAAATCAATCACCTGTTGTGTCTCAGAATAAGATTCACCTTGCTCTCTATAACAAGCCAGCCACAGTTGTGAGGTATATAGTTTATTGTGAGGTTTTCAAACAAAAGGCAGTTCATAAGCAGTGAAAAGATCAATAGTACAGGTTATAATCCAATATAATCCATATTGCCAAAGCAGGAGACTTGAAGCACAGGTTCAGTATAAAGTCCATGAAATAACATGAAGCAGCCTTTCCCAAAGGCCAGGAGCTGGAGCTAGCCATAAAGCAACATTGGAACTGACACCCAAAAATCCCCAGAGCAGAGCATATATTCACTAAACATCAAAACAATCAGCTTTCCCACCAGACTGATGATCTCAACACTTGGCCGCAATCTGTGGGCTCCGTCTCAACACCTGGGCACCTCGACCCTGGTTCTCAGCGTCTGTCTTCTCATCTGCATTCCTTTCCTGTGAGAACTGCGGCCTCTCTACAGATACAGGCTGTGACTGAGAAAACTGAAAGCCAACATCATCAGCTGCACTCTCTGCACTCTCACTCTCATCCCCATCATGCTGTTGTTGTTGAACCACAACATCACCCCCAACCTCACCAGTATTCAAATTTGGGCGTAATGGGTATTTGTGCCAAATTTGGTCCAGTAAAGTACATCCTGCATATCAGATATTTAGATTACGATTCATAACAGGAGCAAAATTACAGTTGTGAAGTAGCAATGAAAATAACATTATGGTTGGAGGCCACCACAACATGAGGACCTGTACTAAGGGATCGTGGCATTAGGAAGGTTGAGAACCACTGTCATAGGACATACTTGCATGGAAAAATATGGCACCAAAATGGAGTCAATCTGTCAACTCATGGATACGGGGGGCCAAAGGGTTTCCGTATCCATGGTTTGAAGAAACGCAGTTTCGGTCTCCCCGGGATGCCAGGGAGGCATCCCGGGCAGGCCTGCAGTCTCCCGCACCCCAGAAAAAGTTAGTTCATGCTTTTTTGATAGTTTCAGGCAGGAAGGGGACACAAAGTAACAGCCTGGAGAGGTTAAGGTGACAATTCATCTTACTTTTATTAAGGGATTTGTTACATAGTTTGGGGCCAGGAAAGGAGTGAAAGGAGAGAGCGCACAGCTGCAGAGAGTCCCTGGTTAAGGCTGCTGCAGGGGCACATTTAATCAGTTTTGGCCCAACTTGGCATTTAGGAACTGCGGAACTCCCTGCGGCTGGTCAGATCAGCTTGAAGGCAGGGGTCTGGGATGCCCTTGATGACAACGTGACTCCAAGTTGCTCACTAAGCCCAGTACTGTGCCTGGCTCTTCTCTCTTCCATAAAACATCCTCAGCAATTTGACCAAAAGTCCATCTTTGATTAAGTTTTGATTCTGCAGCTCCTTCCTTTCAAATCTAACCAACTGCTACAATTTTCAACTACATCATTTATTTCTGGTTTCTAGGGAGGACAGAACTTTTAGGAAGCAGCTGGTTCATGGACATACAGCTCAGGCAGAACTGTGAATGTCTGAGTGAAGCAAAAGGTTTAGTTCCCTAAGGCAAAACACTTTGGACAAAGCAAAGTTTGAACAGGTGAACATAACCTTCCTAGCACAATAAGTCGTTTGGGTCCCTGGACAGCACTAGAAGACACTATGAAGCTGGAACAGATCCATTAGAAAGAACAATGAACTTCCAATAATTGTGAGCTCAAATAGACTCCCTTCAGACTATGCTACCCATCCAGACTTCAGTTCATGGTAAACCCTTGATGTTTTAAATATTATTTACTAGCTGCCCCAACCATGCTTTGATGTCTGTGTATATGTGTTTTGTGTGTGTATATTTGTGTATGTGTGTATATATTTGTGTATATGTGGGTTTGTGCCTGTGTTGTAATGTATTTATTTATTTATTGGTTTTTAAAGTCTCTTCTGCTGTGTTTTTAATGTTTTTCTGAGTGATGGTCACTCGTTGGCTTGATAGGTGTATTGTGTCCAAATTTGGTGTCAATTCGTCCAGTGGTTTTTGAGTTATGTTAATCCCATAAACAAACATTACATTTTTATTTATTTAGATTTATATGTTCCAAAACCAACTATCACCTCCACCACCCAGCTTTTCCACTATCTCTCTCTCTCTACTTGTATAAATCTAAATCTACCCATGGATTACATATGGCCCAGTACAGCTATGAATGCAGACCAACACAAAATTGTAAACTTACTTAAAATGTTATGAGATTGTTTAATGGGGTTTTTTTTTGTTTTTGAACATGAACATTGTAGATGACAGCAGAATGGAATGGAATAATCAGAATAAGTTATGTCCATATGTGTCAGAGTATTATCCATAATTCATATTATAACTGCAAACTGTTTAGCCAGAGGACCTGCTCAATGAGTTTAAAAGATCCTCTGAATGAGATAGCGCATGATTAGGATTATTAGATGAAGGCTTTTTTTGCTTATCGGTGGTGACGGATATCACAAAAATTATGTACAAACCTTCTTTTCTTTTTCTTTCTTCTTTCTTTCTTTCTTTCTTTCTTTTTTTGTTCATCAGCAGTGGCTTCATTGGGCCACATTGGAAGAAGAATTGTTTTGGTCCAAACAATTCTTCTGGCAATGTGGCCCCATGAAGCCAAAAGGTTCACCTCTATTTTAAACGATAGCTATTTTGTCTTTTCTTTTATTTATTTATTATTATTTCTGGCATTTGTAACCCGCCCTTCTCACCCTTGAGGGGGGGGGGGCTCAGGGTGGCCTCACAGCAATCACCATTCGGTGCTGTCACAGTTATAAACGTTCAACAATACCATACAAAAAAGCCCACGATATGGTTCAGATATGTGGATAACACTTTCACCATTTGGAGCCATGGAAAAGAAGAACTCAACAGGTTTCTGGACCATCTTAACAGCATCCACCCAAACATCCAGTTCACCATGGAAAAAGAAAACGAAGGAAGACTGCCTTTTCTAGATGTCCTAGTCATCCGCAAACCAGATCAACAATTGGGTCACACCGTTTACAGAAAACCCACACACACAGATAGATATCTACATAAAAACTCCAACCATCGCCCAGGTCAAAAAAGAAGCACCGTTAAAGCCTTGGCAAACCGTGCAAAAAGAATCTGTGAACCCCACCTCCTTCAAGATGAACTGAACCACCTAAACTGGGCTCTACAGGCCAATGGATACTCCACCTCAGACATCAGAAGAGCTGCAAGACTGAGAACAAGCCATGAGAGTAAAGACAAAGATCCACCCAGAGGAAAAGTGTTCTTGTCGTACATCAAGGGAACCATTGACCGCATAGGGAAGCTGATGAGGAAACACAACATACAAACAATCTACAAACCCACCAAGAAAATCCAACAAATGCTACGTTCAGCAAAGGACAAGAGAGATCCTCTCACTTCTGCAGGAGTCTACCATGTACAATGCAGCTGTGGACAAGTTTACATAGGGACCACCAAACGCAGCACTGCCCAAACACGAATCGAAGAACATGAAAGGCACTGCAGACTACTTCAACCAGAGAAGTCAGCCATAGCAGAGCACAACATTTTATTTGAGAGCACAGGAATGCTGGGTCACTCTCACAACCACCATGTCAGACTACACAGAAAAGCCATTGAAATCCACAAGCATGTGGACAATTTCAACAGAAAGGAGGAAACCATGAAAATGAACAAAATCTGGCTACCAGTATTAAAAAAAAACTCTAAAATTGCAACAGCACAACAACAGAGAGGAGACAAACAAGGACATCTAATCACCTCTCAACAAAAGTTTGCTCCAGGCACAGTCAGGCCATTGTATACTAATCAAGGTGGTCAGTTGAAACATTCACACCTAGCTCCAGCAAACAAGAGTCCTTTGTCCCACCCTGGTCATTCCACAGATATATAAACCCTTTTTCCTAGTTCCAACAGACCTCACTACCTCTAAGGATGCTTGCCATAGATGCAGGCGAAACGTCAGGAGAGAATGCCTCTAAAACATGGCCATATAGCCTGAAAAAACCTACAACAACCCAGTGATTTCGGCCATGAAAGCCTTCGACAATACAATACCATTTAAAGCATTAAACAATTAATTAAAACAGTCAAATAAAATGTACATGAATTTTGTGCTTGGGTCTCCTAAGATACCTCATTATGTATACATATACAAGTATTCCAAAATCTTTTACAAATCAAAATACCATATAAATCTTTCCATACCATATATGTGATTATGCGCAAGGAATTTTTGAATAAAGCTAACATATTTTACTAACAGTAAGCTTATTTATTTTCTTTCTGTCTATAGGCATAGGCACCTTCTGCCTTTCCAATTGATTATTCCACTTGAGAGCAGAAACATTATCTCTCAAATCTCTCAGCATTTTCAAAGAAATGTTGCTTTAAACATCAGAAACAGAATTTTGCGCTCCAAATTGTGATGTTTAAGTCCTAAATCAGTTAATATTTGTTGACAACCATCCCCATTAATGTTTTAAAGGCTACCAAAAGAAGAAGAATCTAGAAAATCTGAACTTCATATGGAAGCTGAGTAAATTTTGTGACTGAATGTATTATTTCAAAAAAATATGATCTGTGAAAGGTTGCTTAAAATGATTTAATAGAACAAATTATGACTCACTTGGCAGGTTCTGAATCTTTGTATTATGCCACAGCTCAATAACCTATGAGTCACACAATAGATCAATCCTTTCCCATTCATTTGTATTTGCTACTAGTTTTTTTCTCCTGATAGGATTCCTTATCCACCCCCCAAGAGAAGCACTGTTCGCTTTTCTCTTTCCTCTATTATGACCAATACAAATTCATTTTATCCCATACTTGCTATAATTTCTTCAACAGAGGCTCATAGAATGTGCTGCAGTGTTAATAAGGAGTACAGAACATTTCAAGAAATGGATTTTGCAGCATGTGATCCACCGATGTGTCAGTGCTTGGAAAGGTAACATAAGTCAGATACAAACTGGGCCCCAGCAGGAAAAAATGGAATACATCACTATGTTGGTACAGAAGTCAGCAGCTAGCAAAAAGATACATGCTGGTCCACAAAGGAGGGAATGGAGAAAGCTGTGGGTGGGCAAGATTACGAAATGTCACAAAATATCACTCCAAACACCACAAAAAGGTTTGAGCTGTCAACTTCTTCGGAACCCTGTGTCTGTGTGCACGCGCCTTCAAGTCATCTGTCAACTTATGGCAACCCCATGAATTTCATAGGTTTTTCTTAGGCAAAGAATAGTCAAAGATGGTTTGGCCTTTCTTCCTCTTACAGTCTACAGCACCTGAGATTCTTTGGCAGCAGGGGCGGCTCATCCATTATGCGAAGTAAGTGGTCACAGAACACTGTTTTTTGCCAGGGGCACAGAGGCGCCTCTGTAAATGCCCCTCGACCGCCACTTGAGGAGTGCCCCTTCAGCTCACAACAGCCCTAGCAGTCCGGGGGGAGCCTCGGCTTTCTTGCCTCGCTGCCGAGCGATCCTCTTCCCAAAGGGGCCGGGCCCTTGAGCCTCACCTCGCCCCTCTTGTTCCTGCTCCACCTGGCCACCAGGTGCGCAAGCAGAGCAGGTGCTCAATCGTTCTCCGCATTCGATCCCTTCCCCATGACCAGCTCCCTTTCCCGATCACCCGGCGCTCCACCCGCCTCCTCTCCTCTCCCCAATCTGCAGGTGGGCCAAGGGGTGGAGCCACCGCACCTGGCCCGCTTTGGGTCCGGAGGCGTGTCTGAAGACCGCAGCATACGCACCAAAAGTCGTGTCTTCTCTTGACTTTCTCTTCAGCCATTGGGACCAAGAGAGAGAGAGAGAGAGCCCCTCCTCCGCTCCCTCCTTTGTTTTTGCGCCTACCTTCAGGAAAGGTGGGCATCTCCACTTCTCTCTCTCTCTCTCTCTCTTGGTCCCAATGGCTGAGGAGAAAGTCAGGAGAAGAGGTGACTTTTGGTGCACACGCTGAGGTCTTCAGGCACACCTCCGGACCCAAAGTGGGCCAGGCAAGGGAGCATGTGCGGCAAGTGTAGGGCACACAGAACTCCCACGACAAACAGAAAATATATATCAATGATTGGTTGGGGGGGGGGGGCGCCAAAATACTGTTTGCTTACCATTGAAAATTACCTAGGGCCGCCTCTGTTTGGCAGCTTCACATTTAAGTACTGAAGGGCTTCAATACCCCAGAGGCACCAGATTCTGTCTGATCTTGGAAGCTAAGCAGGGTCAGCTCTGGTTAATACTTAGATGAGAGACTGCCAATGAATCCCAGGTGCTATAGGCTATATTTCAGAGGAAGGAATTGACAAAACCTTCAAGGAAAACTCTTTAAAATTCATGGTGCCACCATAAGTCAATAAGCGCTTGAAGAATCATGGAATCAGAATCAAAGAGTGGGAAGAGACCTCATGGGCCATCCAGTCCAACCCCCTGCCAAGAAGCAGGAACATTGCATTCAAATCACCCCTGACAGATGGCCATCCAGCCTCTGTTTAAAAGCTTCCAAAAAAGGAGCCTCCACCACACTCCGGAGCAGAGAGTTCCACTGCTGAATGGCTCTCAAAGTCAGGAAGTTCTTCCTCATGTTCAGATGGAATCCCCTCTCTTGTAGTTTGAAGTCATTGCTCTGCGTCCTAGTCTCCAAGGAAGCAGAAAACAAGCTTGCTCCCTCCTCCCTGTGGCTTCCTCTCACATATTTATTAGGCCTGGGTAACAACGGAAAAATTTGTTTCTAAAATCGATTCGTTTTTTAGGGGGTTTTGCGTTTCGTTATTTAAAATAATTACAAAATTTTCCTTTTAAAAAGTTCGATATTTACGAAATTTCGTAAATGTGAAAAAAATTACAAAACATCAATGAAACGATTTCCGAAACAATAACGAATCGATTCGTTAATGGCGGACGCGACCGCGAAATACGCTAAAAAACCTCCAAATGGGACAGGGGGAACGTCTGAAGTTTCCCTCTCCCTCTGTTGTTGACTGTTGGTGTGACATTATAATTTTTTTTCACTAATTAAACAAAAAACAACTATAAAACTTGCCCCAGACATGCGGAAATAATAACGAAACGACCTCAAAACGATAACGAAACGAATACATAACGAATTACGAAGCATTTACAAAACGTATTTAAAAATTCGTTTTTTAAAAAATTGCTCCAGAATGGTTTGTTATCACTTCGTAATCAAGAAAATTAACGAATTATTAACGAATTATGAATTAACAAAACGAAACCGCCCAGCCCTAATATTTATACATGGCTATCATATCTCCTCTCAGCCTTCTCTTCTTCAGGCTAAACATGCCCAGCTCCTGAAGCCGCTCCTCATAAAGCTTGTTCTCCAGACCATTGATCATTTTAGTCGCCCTCCTCTGGACACATTCCAGTTTGTCAATATCTCTCTTGAATTGTGGTGCCCAGAATTGGACACAATATTCCAGGTGTAGTCTAACCAGAGCAGAATAGAGGGGTAGCATTACTTCCCTAGATCAAGACCAGTGGTTCTCAATCTGGGGTCCCCAGATGTTGTTGGCCTACAACTCCCAGAAATCCTAGCCAGTTCACCAGCTGTTAGGATTTCTGGGAGTTGAAGGCCAAAAACACCTGGAGACTCCAGGTTGAGAACCACTGATCTAGACACTATGCTCCTCTTGATGCAACCCAAAATCCCATTGGCTTTTTTTGCCGCCACATCACATTGTTGCCTCATGTTTAACTTGCTGTTCATGAGGATTCCAAGATCTTTTTCACACATACTGCTCTCGAGCCAGGCATTGTCCCCCATTCTGTATCTTTGCATTTCGTTTTTTCTGTCTAAGTGGAGTATCTTGCATTTGTCACTGTTGAACTTCATTTTATTAGTTTTGGCCCATCTCTCTAATTTGTCAAGATCGTTTTGAATCCTGCTCCTGTCCTATGGAGTATTGGCTATCCCTCCCAATTTGGTGTCCACGGCATTCCTCACATCTACCCAGCTTGTAACACTATCGAAAAAGGAGATCAGATTAGTCTGGCATGACTTGTTTTTGATAAATCCATGTTGACTATTAGCGATGACCGCATTTGTTTCTAAGTGCTTGCAGACCACTTCCTTGACAATCTTTTCCAGAATCTTGCCTGGTATCGACGTGAGGCTGACCGGACAGTAATTATCTGAATCATCCTTTTTTCCCTTCTTGAAGATTGGGACCACATTGGCCCTCCTCCAATCTGCTGGAACTTCTCCCGTTCTCCAAGAACTCTCAAAGATGATTCGGAAATGACTTCCTTCAATTGTTCCCCATCCTCACCCTATCCTAGGTTTATGGGAACAACTCACTATGAAATACAGGAGGAGGACCAGCTACTTTCAGTGCTTTGAATACTTTCATCTTAACTCTCTCAACCTCAATGCCACCCCTCCATGACAGAAGTGACAAGGTGGAAGTATCTCAGTAGGCTCCTGGAAGCTTCTCAGTCTCCCTCCATCCCAAGAATATATAACTATGTTATCATCATTTCAGGAAGGTTCATTCAGCAGGGTTTTTCTTAGACAGTTCTTGTCTAAGAAAATTTGTTTCTGACTTATTGTGACCCTAAGGCAAAGCTATCATGGGGTTTTCCGGGGCTTAAACTGTGTGGCTCATCAAAGGTCACCCAGTGGGTTTCCGTGACTTAAAGCACATCTCCATACTTGTACTTCAATGCTCAAACCACAGTGCCCAAGGCCTATTTCTAAACAGTGAGAGAATGTCGTTCCTAAAGCAGTTGGCCAGTTTAAAAACACTGTAACATTAAGAACTGATGTCCCGGTGTTCCTATTTTCCACTTCCTTACTTTTCTGGCTGAAGGGTGTGTGCCTGTGTGAGAGGCATATAATGCTTGAAATACATTTTTATTTATTCATTTCAAGCATTTTTACCCTGCTCCCAGGCAAAAAAAGGCTCCCTGAACGGTTTATAATGATTTATGAAACGACAGTCTATGCCCTCAGGCATGGAGTCTCAAAGCGATGGCATAAAAGGAAAAGGGATGAGGAGGAGGGCACTACATCTGAGTTACAAATCTCCAAAGCTCTTTAAAAAGCTTTCCCAAGCTGCAAAGAGTCAAACAAGCTTCCTGTAGCCACTTCTTCTTCAGCTGATGGATGAAGTGAGGCTGACCTCTGCCGTGCCATGATGTCCTTCTAGGGAGGCAGGGATGACAGTCCCTTTCCTCAGTGACACATGTTTCCCTGAGAGATAGCTGCTTTTCATGCTGTGCATTCCCCAGGCAAATCAGATATGTTTCAGTACAGCAAAATGGGAAATAGCCATAGTTTGCTGAAGTATTTCTATAGTTTGAAGGGAATTTTTCTCGTCTGGGTTGTTGTAGCTTTTTCGGGCTATATGGCCATGAAACCCAGTGATTCTGGCCATGAAAGCCTTCGATAATAAATTTTCTCCTCTGTTTTTTGAAAGGTTGCATTACTTTATTACACCAGCCTGTTGCCTCATTGCAATCACATTGTTTAAAGAAATATAATGTTATTGGAACAATCTCTTCCCCATCTTGCTGCAATTGCACTATTGTAGCACTTAGTTAATGCAAAGTTCCTCAACCATCAGTCTTCCATGCAGTCTCACTTCTACCCAGAGGCGGCCCTAGGTAATTTTCAATGGTAAGCAAACAGTATTTTGCCCCCCCCCCCCCCCCAACCAATCACTGATATATATTTTCTGTTCGTCGTGGGAGTTCTGTGTGCCATATTTGGTTCAGTTCCATCATTGGTGGAGTTCAGAATGCTCTTTGATTGTAGATGAACTATACATCCCAGTAACTACAACTTGCATATGTCAAGGTCTATTTTCCTCCAAGAGTGCCTCAAGAGTGCCCCTGGGCAAAATCAACTATACTGCAAATGCTTACTTTGCGTAATGGGTTGAGCCGCCCCTGCTTCTATGCATGTTTGTCCTATTCAACACAGTTGTGCAGTGCTTTTCTTTCATTCCTATTTTGCCAGAACTATGCAGTGGATACACTTTGAAAATCCTTGCATGACCTTCTCCTACTTTGCAATATAGCAGCGTTTCTCAACTTGGGGGTTTGAGACCCCTGGAGGGGTCACTAGGGGGTGTCAGAGGGGTCGCCACAGACCATCAGAAAACATAGTATTTTCTATTGCTCATGAGGGTTCTGTGTGGGAAATTTGGCCCAATTCTATCTTTGGTGGGGTTCAGAATGCTCTTTGATTGTAGGTGAACTATAAATCCCAGCGACCACAACTCCCAAATGTCAAGGTCTATTTTCTCCAAACTCCACCAGTGTTCACATTTGGGCATATTGAGTATCTGTGCCAAGTTTGGTCCATATCCATCATTTTTTGTGTTCACAGTGCTCTCTGGATGTAGGTGAACTACAACTCCAAAACTCAAGGTCAATGCCCACCAAACCCTTCTAGTATTTTCTGTTGGTCATGGGAGTTCTGTGAGCCAAGTTTGGTCCAATTCCATCATTGGTGGAGTTCAGAATGCTCTCTGATTGTAGATGAACTATAAATCCCAGCAACTACAACTCCCAAATGACAAAATCAATCCCCACACCACACCAGTATTCAGATTTGGCTGTATTGGGTATTTGTGCCAAATTTGATCCAGTGAATGAAAATACATCCTGCCTATCAGATATTTACATTACGATTCATAACAGTAGCAAAATTACAGTTATGAAATAGCAACAAAAATAATTTTATGGTTGAAGGTCACCACAACATGAGAAACTGTATTATGGGGTCACGGCACCAGGAAGGTTGAGAAACACTGCAATATAGGGACTGCAGCAGCAGCAGATTTCACTTTGTAACAAAATTTGAAAAAAAAATCATGGTTTGAAAGTGTTCTTTCTTGTTTAACTGTGTGGTGCTTACTTTGAAAGTAGTTGTTATAAGGAAACTTAGGTCGTGTGACTACCACTAACGATGTTGAATTGGTTGAGACTATGAGATATTAGGGCTGGTCAATTCGTTTCGTTAATTCGTAATTCGTTAAAAAATTCGTTAATTTTTGAATTACGAAACGATTACAAAACTTTTTTTTTAACCTGGAAGTGTTTTTAAATATCGAAACGGCAGGCGCCAAAAATTTTGTATTTCCGTCCATTTCGGAAATACGTAAGATGGCCGCCTGCCGATGCTTGCTGGGAGCTCTCCTCTCTCGGCGCCGGCTGAGCAAGCGAGCGAGAGGGCGAGAGAGAGGGGCGAGCGAGCGGCGAGCGAGAGGGGCGAGCGAGGCATTCTCTCCTGACGTTTTGCCTGCATCTATGGCAAGCATCCTCAGAGGAGTGAGGTCTATATTTATAAGGGTTTATATTTATGTGGAATAATGACCAGGGTGGGACAAAGGACTCTTGTCTGCTGGAGCGAGGTGTGAATGTTTCAACTGACCACCTTGATTAGCATTTGATGGCTTGGCAGTGCCTGGAGCAATCTTTTGTTGAGAGGTGACTGATTAGATGTCCCTGATTGGGTTGTTGTAGGTTTTTTCAGGCTATATGGCCATGGCCTAGAGGCATTTTCTCCTGACTTTTCGCCTGCATCTATGGCGAGCGAGAGGGGTGAGCGAGCGGCGAGCGAGAGGGGCGAGCGAGGCATTCTCTCCTGACGTTTTGCCTGCATCTATGGCAAGCATCCTCAGAGGTAGTGAGGTCTGTTGGAAGTAGGAAAAAGGGTTTATATTTATGTGGAATAATGACCAGGGTGGGACAAAGGACTCTTGTCTGCTGGAGCGAGGTGTGAATGTTTCAACTGACCACCTTGATTAGAGGGCCCGCCAGAGTGAGTGCCTGCCTTCCCTCCTTAATAATAATTTTAATTTCTCCTCCCTATTCTACTAAATTAATAATTAAATTTAAAAAATATTTTAAAAATATTGAAAAAAAAGGGCGCCATCTTTACAAAATGTTTTGTAAATATTTACGAAATTTCATAAATATCAAACTTTTTTTTGGAAAATTTTGTAATTATTTTAAATATCGAAACAAAAAAAAAACCCCCAATTACAAATCGATTTTAGAAACAAATTTTTGCGTTGTTACCCAGGCCTATGAGATATTCATTGCTAGTATTGTTGTGATTATTGCCTGTATTGTTGTGTTTGGGCTCGGCCTCATGTAAGCCGCACCGAGTCCCTTGGGGAGATGGTAGCGGGGTACAAATAAAGTGTTGTTATTATTATTATTATTATTATTATTATTATTATTATTATTATTAGAAGCCTCCTTTAAATGCCTTGGAAAGAGTGAGTGGTGTGGTGCAGGTCTGGGAGAGAAGCTGCTTCTAGAAGAGGCACTGCAGGCAGTGGATTGTGCAAGCTTTCTCTCCCGGGCCTGCATCGCACCACACACTCTTTCCAAGGAATTTAAAAGAGGCTTTAAAGCTATTCCTACTCTAGAAGAGAGGCACTGCAAGTAGTGGCATGCACATTTTCTCTCCTGGGCCTGCACTGCACCACACACTCTTTCCAAGGCATTTAAAGGAGGCTTTCCCACTCACCACTTCTAGGTAAGGAAGTGCAATGACCTCCTGGGGCTATCCTCCCTAGACTTCCTGAAAAAAAACCCTCCATCTCCTTTCTGATTTGGGTTTAATGCTTCCTTACAGCTATTTCTACTCTCTACTCTAGAGGAGAGATAACTGGTAGTAGTTTTCAGGGAATGAGGGGTTCTTTTTGTTTGTTGAGATTAATAAAAAAAGATTACACTGTGATGCCAAAAAGCAGAGGAGGAGCAGTGACAAGTGGGTTTTGATACCAAGAGGGCCTTTACTGTTACGGGCTCCCAAAGGTACCGAAAGAAAACAGATCGGTACACAAATCTACTCACAGTTAAGAACGAGGGTGAGATAACAGGAAGTGAATCTACTAGGCCTGGGTAACAACGGAAAAATTTGTTTCTAAAATCGATTTGTATTTGGGGGTTTTTTTTGCTTCGATATTTAAAATAATTACAAAATTTTCCTTTTAAAAAGTTCGATATTTACGAAATTTCGTAAATGGTAAAAAATTAACGAATCGATTTCCGAAACAATAACGAATCGATTCGTTAATGGCGGACGCGACCACGAAATACGCTAAAAAACCTCCAAAACCTTCTGAAGCTTCCCTCTCCCTCTGTTGTTGACTGTTGGTGTGATATTATAATTTTTTTTCACTAATTAAACCATAAAACTGGCCCAGACATGCGGAAATAATAACGAAACGACCTCAAAACAATAACGAAACGAATACAATATCAAAATACGAAGCATTTACAAAACGTTTTTGAAAATTTGTTTTTTTTAATAATTGCTCCAGAATGGTTTGTTATCGTTTTGTAATTGAAAAAATTAACAAATTATTAACAAATTACGAATTAACGAAACGAAACCGCCCAGCCCTAGAATCTACCTCATAGAAGGGAAATTCACTCTTGAAAGACTTATCATGGGGGAAAAGTATCTCCAATGAAGCTTTTTCACCAATCCTTGTTTCCTTTTCTGCCCATAAAATGGCTATTGGCCACGGTAGTCCATGCTCTAGTTACATCCCGTATAGACTACTGCAATGCTCTCTACGTGGGGTTGCCTTTGAAAACTGCTCGGAAGCTTCAAATGGTCCAGCGTTCGGCAGCCAGGTTGCTAACAGGAGCAGCACTCAGGGAGCATACTACTCCTTTGTTGCGCCAGCTCCACTGGCTGCCAGTTTGCTACCGGGCACAATTCAAAGTGCTGGCGTTAGCCTGTAAAGCCCTAAACAGTTCTGGCCCTACTTACCTCTCCGAATGCATCTCCTCCTATGAACCGACTAGGACACTAAGATCATCTGGGGAGGCCCTGCTCTCTGTCTCGCCTGCATCACAGGTGCGCTTGGTGGGGACGAGAGACAGGGCCTTCTCAGTGGTGGCCCCTCGGCCTGCAGATATCAGATCAGCCCCCTCCCTGCTGGCGTTTCGGAGGAAAGTGAAGACCTGGCTGTTCAAACAAGCATTTGATTAAGCAGTGTAATTGAACATAGGAATACAGAATAATGGATGATGAGACTGGATTCTGATTTTACTGTTGAGGCGCTAATGATTGTTATACTGATGTTTAATGATTTATGTTACAATTGTTTTTAATTGCCCTATACTTGTCTCATGATGTTTTGTATCAATGTTGTTCACCGCTTTGTGTCACCTGAGGGTTGAGAAAAGCGGTATATAAATAAAGTAAATAAATAAATAAATAAATATATTGTTGGCCCATTTTGCATAGAATCTGGTGTGAAAGAGTTTTTTAAACAATATAAGTGGTACAATTTTTATGTTTCATTCAAATCATAAGCAGGGCTCATCAACATTCATGTAGGTGATGCTGATTACATTTCTTAGTAGTGCATTTTAAATGACTTTTCTTTAAACTGTGTACACAGGACTGCGTAATATGAAAACTGCCCAGAGGTTCAGATATTTAAAAAAACTAATTTCTAAAGCAGCACTGCTGCAAGCCTGAGACTTCTGTCTTGCCTTTGTACTTGAAAAATATTTGAAGTAGTCCATTTACTAAAGAAACAAGATAACATTCTCTTCTTTGCCAGTTCTTCAAAGGTCAGAATCAAGCCTGGCTTTTCCATTAGACAGAATAAGGTGACTGGGGAAGGTCTCTAGATGGAGCTGTTTCTGTGACTTGTAAGATCTCTGACTTCTGTGGAACACTTTCCTTTCTGTTAGTTTTCATAATTGGTTTTTTAAAATGGCTTTTACATTGGTTTAAAAGTATTTTTCTATCATTCTTTTGACCCCCAAAGGAGCTTGTTTTGTCTACTCTGATCAGATTCAAATTTTAAAATAAACATCTGGGAAAATCTGTTAGGATTTTCAGCTATATGGATAGGCAGTTGTGTATATATGCATATGAATAGACATCTGCCAGGAGGACATGTCCTCTAACTATGGCAAGCATCCTCAGAGGTAGTGAGTAGGGCTGGGCGGTTTCGTTTCGTTAATTCGTAATTCGTTAATAATTCGTTAATTTTGTTGATTACGAAGCGATAACGAACCATTCTGGAGCATTTTTTTTAACGAATTTTTAAATACATTTTGTAAATGCTTCGTATTTCGTTATTGTATTCGTTTCGTTATTGTTCTGAGGTCGTTTCGTTATTATTTCCGCATGTCTGGGCCAGTTTTATGGTTTAATTAGTGAAAAAAAATTATAATATCACACCAACAGTCAACAACAGAGGGAGAGGGAAGCTTCAGAAGTTTTTGGAGGTTTTTTAGCATATTTCGCGGTCACGTCCGCCATTAACGAATCAATTCGTTATTGTTTCGGAAATCGATTCGTTATTTTTTTACCATTTACGAAATTTCGTAAATATCGAACTTTTTAAAAGGAAAATTTTGTAATTATTTTAAATATCGAAACGCAAAAACCCCCCAAAAAAGGAATTGATTTTAGAAACAAATTCTTCCGTTGTTACCCAGGCCTAGTAGTGAGGTCTGTTGGAACTAGGGAAAAGGGTTTATATATCTGTGGAATGACCAGGGTGGGACAAAGGACTCTTGTCTGCTGGAGTTAGGTTGAAGAGAAGTCAGCCATAGCAGAGCACCTGATGAATCTACCTGGACACAGCATTTTATTTGAGAACACAGAAATGCTGGACCACTCTCACAACCACCATGTCAGACTACACAAAGAAGCCATTGAAATACACAAGCATGTGGACAATTTCAACAGAAAGGAGGAAACCATGAAAATGAACAAAATCTGGCTACCAGCATTAAAAAAAACTTTAAAATTAGAACAGCACAACAACAGAGAGTAAACAATCAGGCACATCAAATCACCTCTCAACAAAAGTTTGCTCTAGGCACTGTCAGGCCATTATATGCTAATCAAGGTGATCAGTTGAAACATTCACACCTAGCTCCAGCAGACAAGTCCTTTGTCTCACCCTGGTCATTTCACAGATATATAAACCCTTTTTCCTAGTTCCAACAGACCTCACTACCTCTGAGGATGCTTGCCATAGATGCAGGCGAAACGTCAGGAGAGAATGCCTCTAGACCATGGCCATATAGCCCGAAAAAAACCTACAACAACCCAGTGATTCCGGCCATGAAAGCCTTCGACAATACAAGCCTTATCTTGTTTTCCTGGATCAAACTGACTTCAGCAACATAATAAATGCCAGTGAGCCTGTTGCACTCAATTTCCAGGACGCAGCAGCAGAGAACAGCCATTTGAATGGGAACATCTGATTTGGTTGCATATAATAACTCTAGATTCTACAAGATTTTCTTCCTGTTGCCTTCACTCAGAGTCAGGGCAGACTCAAGCAATGGACAAAGACCTTGCATCCCATTTCCATATATAGAATTTTACTGGTCTGGCTTCTTTATTTTATTCTAGTACTGGCAGAGGGAAAGTATCCTCCCCAAACCTACAAAGTAATGTCTTTTTCAAATAATTATTTGGTAGTTACCTTCTACATTAAACAGTGTAAGTAATATTATTTCCCTCCTTAACAACCATTGTCATTTACAGTGAAGTGGAAATGGGTTGTCTGTATCATTAATAGGGAGGAAGAGAACAGTTTGAGCAAATAGTTGGAAACAGGAGTTATTGCAAGTGGGGCTGTCCTATGCAGAACTGAGAATAGAATCATAGAATCATAGAATCAAAGAGTTGGAAGAGACCTCATGGGCCATCCAGTCCAACCCCCTGCCAAGAAGCAGGAATATTGCATTCAAATCACCCCTGACAGATGGCCATCCAGCCTCTGCTTAAAAGCTTCCAAAGAAGGAGCCTCCACCACACTCCGGGGCAGAGAGTTCCACTGCTGAACGGCTCTCACAGTCAGGAAGTTCTTCCTCATGTTCAGATCGAATCTCCTCTCTTGTAGTTTGAAGCCATTGTTCCGCGTCCTAGTCTCCAAGGAAGCAGAAAACAAGCTTGCTCCCTCCTCCCTGTGGCTTCCTCTCACATATTTATACATGGCTATCATATCTCCTCTCAGCCTTCTCTTCTTCAGGCTAAACATGCCCAGTTCCCTAAGCCGCTCCTCATAGGGCTTGTTCTCCAGACCCTTGATCATTTTAGTCGCCCTCCTCTGGACACATTCCAGCTTGTCAATATCTCTCTTGAATTGTGGTGCCCAGAATTGGACACAATATTCCAGATGTGGTCTAACCAAAGCAGAATAGAGGGGTAGCATTACTTCCTTAGATCTAGACACTATGCTCCTATTGATGCAGGCCAAAATCCCATTGGCCTTTTTTGCCGCCACATGACATTGTTGGCTCATGTTTAACTTGTTGTCCACGAGGACTCCAAGATCTTTTTCACACGTACTGCTCTCGAGCCAGGCGTCACCCATTCTGTATCTTTGCATTTCACTTTTTCTGCCAAAGTGGAGTATCTTGCATTTGTCACTGTTGAACTTTATTTTGTTAGTTTTGGCCCAACTCTCTAATCTGTCAAGATCGTTTTGAATTCTGCTCCTGTCCTCTGGACTATTGGCTATCCCTCCCAATTTGGTGTTGTCTGCAAACTTGATGATCATGCCTTCTAGCCCTAGAAAGATTGTTCTGTAATTATTTGATTTTTTTCCCAGAATTTTTCCCAGAATTTTTCCCAGAATCTTCCCAAGAACATCCCATGATAAGTTGTTCTCCAGGCCACAAATCAACAGGGACTTGAAAACGCATGAAAATAACAAGTTCCCTCAATCAGGGCAGAGGATCATGTGGCCTTCTAGATGTTTAACTCCAAATGTGAGCTGTCCTAGTCAGCATGGCCAAAGATAACACTATGTAACATGGTTTTTGTTCTTGTGTTATAAATGTCATTCTATCATAAAACATGGAAAAATGTAATAAACTGCAAAAACTTTGTTTTTGTGAGACATGCTGCTGCATATTCTGCTACAGTTTTTCATTGAATAACTCATACAGTCTCAACCAATTCAGCTTAGTTTGTGGCAGCCACACAAACAAAGTTTTTGGAGCATAACAACTACTTTCAAAATAAATACCACACAATTAAACAGGAATAACATTTACAAACCAGGAACAGATATTTTTCAACTTTTGTTGGATAGTGTAATGGTGAATAATGGTTTATAACACAGTTTTAAAAAGTCCCCAAAAAACACATCTCTTTTGAGGTTAGACATAAATCTTTCGCCTAAAGTAAAATTGCAGCCATTTGCAAAAACCACCTGCTTTCTTTACCTTATAGCTGTATTTTTTTCCAGAAGCGACTTGAGAAACTTCAGGTTGCTTATAGTGTCAGAGAATTGGCTGTCTGCAAAGACATTGCCCAGGAGATGCCTGGATGTGTTACCATCCTGTGGGAACATGTCCCTGCTTGGGAAGATGGAGCTGACAGACAGGAGCTCACTCCATCTTGTGGATTTGAACTGCTGATGTTCAGGTCAGCAGTTCAGCCAGCAAAAGGGTTTAACCCACTGCACCACCCAGGGGCGGTGCATCCATTACACAAAGTAAGCGGTCGCAGTACACTTTTGTTGCCAGGGGCACAGAGGCGCCTCTGTAAATGCCCCTCAACCACCACTTGAGGAGCGCCCTCTCAGCTCACAACAGCCCTAGCAGTCCGGAGGAAGCCTCAGCAACCTATTACACAAAGTAAGCATTTGCAGTATAGTTGATTGTGCCCAAGGGCACTCTTGAGGCACTCTTGGGGGGGAAATAGACCTTGACGTATGCGAGTTGTAGTTACTGGGATGTATAGTTCACCTACAATCAAAGAGCATTCTGAACTCCACCAATGATGGAATTGAACCAAATATGGCACACAGTACTCCCACGACGAACAGAAAATATATATCAATAATTGGTTGGGGGGGGGGGGGGCACGCCAAAATACTGTTTGCTTACCATTGAAAATTACCTAGGGCCACCTCTGGCACCACCGCAGCTCCTTGCCTTTATAGCTAAAAAGAATGAAATGGAACAAAGTGGCACCCTTTGGTCAGTGCTCTGTTGGTCTTTTTGCACTGTTTTTCTGTTTCCCCATTTGTTACTCTGAAGTTATTTATGATTCATTGCACATGACTCTCGCTCCTTAATGCTGAGTTTTTGTAAAACAATTCTCTCTCAGGTTTGTTCACTTGTCAGCTCCCAAATGCATTTCAGTTTAGCCCTGAGGTCAGGATAAAATTTATAGGGCTGAAAGAAGCTCAGAGAGATGTTAATTTCCTTCGCTTTTATCTTACCAATATTGCTCCAGCCACCCTAAAAAGCAGAGCTGCCGTTATTTAAGCTCAAGGCAAGAGTGCTTCAGACTGGCATTTTCATCCCTCAAAATCACACTTGGTTTAGTTGGTATCTAAGGACATCAGTATTAATTGACAAAGCAGATTTCTGCTTGTGCCATGGATTTCTCTCACCTTCTCTTCAGCTTCACTCCTAATCCCATAGTTCACAATCTATTGAAAAGGCTCAAATTTGACAGAGTAGTGGGAAGGTTCTGCAAGGAAAAGGATTTTCATCAGCCAACAATGTGCTTTCCATTGACTAAAGAACACTGTTGGAGACAACTTCATATTTTTGATGTTCGGTATGAAAAAGAACATATTAGTCAATGTTATCTAGTGTTGGCCTGCAACTTGGGAGTTGTTGGTTGGAATCCACACTGAGCCATAAAACTCACTGGGTGATCACCTCTGGCTAAAATACTATAAAGGATTACTGTGAACCAGCAGTTTGTAGTAATCTGAGTGTTGGACTATAACTCTGCTGAACAGAGCATGAATCTCTACTTGGCCATGGAAACCCGCTTGGTGATTCTGGGCAAGTTGAGGTCTTTCAGCCTCAGAAAACCCAGAGATAATGTGTTCATGATAAATTGAAAACAACTCAAAGGCACACAACAACAACAACAACAACAACAACAACAACAACAACAACAACAACAAGGATAAAGGTGTCATGTAAAAACTTCTCTGGCCAAAAACGATGGCACAAGTAAAACCTTTGAGAAGCCTTTGTCTGTAGCACCTTGTATTCACTGGCAGCCTTTAATTCAAGTACTGGCCCTTCTTAACTACCAATATCAGATGGGTTCTTGCACCAACCTTGTTTAATATCTTTACTAATGATCAACCACAACTACCACTCACAAACAGCTTTATATATGCTGAGACCTTGGCCTAACAATACAAGCAAAAGACTTTGAAACAATTGAAATCCAACTTACTAATGCCTTGAAATATCTCTCCAGCTACTTCAAAGATAACCACCTGAAGCCTAACCCTGCCAAGACACAAGTGTGTGCTTTCCACCTACGTAACCGTGAAGCCAACGGGAAATTGAAAGTCACGTTTGAAGGTCAAGAGCTTGAACATTGTTTCCATCCTAAATATCTTGGTGTCACCTTAGATCGAACACTAGCATATAGGAAACACAAAGCACAACGTAGCTGCACACAATAACATCCTGCAGAAACTAACTGGCAGCACATGGGGTGCAGACCCAAAATTAATAAGAACGTCAGCCCTAGCCTTGTCTTACGCAACTGCCGAGTATGCCTGCTCTGTTTGGCATAGGTCTGCCCATGCAAAGCAGGTGAACATAACATGGAATGAAATGCAGAATAATCATAGGATGTCTTAAACCTACACCTGTTGATAAACTCTAAAAGCTAGCTGGCATTCCTCCTCCCACCCCGGATGTGTGATGGGAAGTTGCTGTTAAATGTGAGAGAAATAAGGTTGAAGACTGTGACCCACTACATGGCTACCAGCCTCCCCCCAGTAGACTCAAATCAAGGAAAAACTTTATGAGAACTACTACTCCTCTTAGTGTCCCCCCAGAAAGATCAAGGGTATCCCTCTGGCAGCTAAACTAGGAAACCCCAACTGGATGGCCCCCCATGAAGGTCTTCCTCCAGGGGGGAAACCAAGAATGGGCAACTTGGAAGTCCCTGAGACTCAGAAATGGAGTGAGCAGATCAAAAGACAACCTGGCAAAATGGCACTACCTAAAAGAATCCCACACCTTGTGTGACTGTGGAGCAGAACAGACAACTCCGCATCTGTATGCTTGTCCACTATGCCCTGCCTCATGTCCAGAGGAAGAATTGTTGGAGGCTACAGACAATGCCATTGCTATTGCCCGTTTTTGGTCAAAATATATTTAGCCACCTGTGCTCCTTGTATTTTTATCAGTTTTATATTATTTTATGCAATGCTTTTGATACAGAATAAATAAGATGGGATCTGGTGCCCTTAGGGCACTGATTTTCAAACTCTGGTTCTCCATAAATCTGGGACTCCAAGCCTTAGCCATTTTGGCCAATGGTCAGAGATTTTGGGAGCTGAGGTCCAAAACACCTGGAAGACCAGAGTTCTGGAATGACTGCTTTACATTATTTAGGCCTCTGGAAGTGAAATGTATCTCTAGTTGGCTGTCTACTGGTATCACTCTGGAATTAAGGTAATCACTCTGGAACTAAGATGATAGTTGCCAGTAAACACAGCTATTGTTTCCAAAAAAAATCACTGGATAGAGATCAAGTAAGGAAAAGAATGCTATTACTAAAACAAAATGATCCTAATTTTTAACTAGTGTAATACTGTAAAACCCTCCAGCACTTTAACTAGAACTCTTGCATAATAATAATAAAGATTCAGTAGAAATTGGTGAATATAAATTTCTGAAACGTTGCATGAAACTAGATGTGACATGTGATGGAGTGTATGAAGAAAACCTGGGTATCTCAAGAAAGAGTTTGGATGGAAACCTGAGAATATATATGCAAGTAAAATCAAAACAAAAAGAACTATAAATTCTCAATACTTCTAGAGACTTTTGTCCCTTCTGAGTAAGCCTTTTGTTATTGCCGTTTGTTTATTTGTTGGCAACACAGCATGTTGTAATGCTAATTTTGAAAGTGTCTACAACTTCACCATGTGGCAATTTCAGGTAGATGATCATCACTTGATAATGCAGTCATGTTCGTAATGCAGGCTCTTCTTCGAAAGAACAGCTTCCAATTTACATGCAAATTTACTTCCGTGCTCATGGAAGCTGCAGAATTTTCACACAGTATTATACATTGACAATAGAAATACGGAGAGTGAACAAGGTGGCTTGAGGAAGTGTTTGCCCCAAAGCATTCAATTGCTGGAATAATCTTCTTATGGCCCTTGACACTATTATGTTTCAGCCCCATCATTCCCTGTCTTATGATTTGTGCTTATTTTTCCACCTATTTATTCTGTCTTTCATCAAAGCAGCATACCTAATATTATTCTTGTGTATGGTAATGGTGGAACTTTAAATTATAATATGTAAAAAGAAAATGGGGGAAGGATAAAAGAGAGCTGGCATCAGCTATAGAGTGTGAGGCTGGTTCTACACTGCCTTATATTCCAGGTTCAGATTCCAGATTATCTGCTTTGAACCAGATTATATGAGTCTACACTACCATATAATCCAATTCAAAGCAGATAATTTGTATTTTAAATGGTAGTGTAGATGGGGCCTGAGTTCTAGATAGGAGAAATATTAGGGTTGAATGAAAAGTAATGCCTCCACCTTCGTAACTCCTCAACAGATGGCAATACCAGAACAAGTACTGACTTGTTCAGTAGACTCTCCTCTACAGTTCCATTTTGGTGGGAAACCTTAGCACTGAATGGTGGAACCCTGTGCAGATGGTCAGTCAATGCTACTTAAGCAATGTGCAGTCATTGAATTCTTGACAGCAGAAGGTGTCACCCCAAAGGAGATTCATCAGAGAATGCAAGCTGTTTGTGGTGATTGTGTTGATGTGATTACTGTGTGTCATTGCAGGAATAAGTTTAAAGATGTTGAGGAGACACCTTCTGCTGTCAAGAATTCAATGACTGCATGTTGCTTAGGTCACATTGACTGGCTGTCTGTGCAGTGTTCCGTACTTTGCACTTTAACAACACAACCATTCAGTGCTAAGGCTTCCCACCAAAATGGAATTGTAGAGGAGAGTCTACTCAGGGGCGGCTCAACCATTACGCAAAGTAAGCATGTGCAGTATAGTTAATTTTGACCAGGGGCGCTCTTGAGGTGCTCTTGTGGGAAAATAGATCTTGACATATGCGAGTTGTAGTTACAGGGATGTATAGTTCACCTACAATCAAAGAGCATTCTGAACTCCACCAATGATGGAATTGAACCAAATATGGCACACACAACTCCCATGACGAACAGAATATATATATATATATATATATATATATATATATATCTCAGTGATTGGTTGGGGGGACGACACCAAAATACTGTTTGCTTGTCACTGAAAATTACCTAAGGCCACCTCTGAGTCTACTGAACAAGCCAGTACCTGCCGCATACCATCTGTTGAGGAGTTACAAAGGTGCAGGCATTACGTTTCATTCATCCTCGTAGAATGGAGATCTGAATTTCAATCTGAGTTAGTAGCAGCCCACCAATGCTATGTCATTGGAAGTTTATGTGCTCAGTCCCTAACATATGCCACAAACTGTTTAGCCATGAAGTTTATGGAATCTACAAAAAAAAGCTCCTGGGTAGATATTGGAATAAAGTCTGAGTAAATATGATGGTGTTTTCTTCCGTGTCAGAAGTGACTCGAGAAATTGTAAGTCACTTCTGGTGTGAGAGAATTTGACTTCTGCAATTACGTTGCCCAGGGGACACCTAGATGTTTTACCATCCTGAGGAGGCTTCTCTCATGTCCTCACATGGGATGCTGGAGATGACAGATGGGAGCTCACCCCATCTCGTGGATTTGAACTGCCAAACTTCAGATCAACAGTTCAGTCGGCACAAGGGTTTAACCCATTGTGCCACCATGGATGGTGATGTTATGGGATGAGAGTGTTAATAGTGGCATGGACTGCCCAGTGCTTTATTGAATGATAATCTTTTATTCCTACAACAGAGAAAAACGTGAAGGCTCTACAAAGTGCAATCACGGAAGCTTCAAAGTATTGCCCAGTAACTGGGCAATGAAAATACAGTGGTGTTAATATGCAGATATATCAATAAAACAGGGAGTTGTAATAATTGTGTGTGTTCCTTCATTGGAACACATATAAAAGGCCAATATGGGTTGGTTACACATCAAGGAAGTTGAAAGTTCTAGAGGGGAGAAATGTCTAAAACTATAAAACCTCCTAAACATAAGTCATGTCAAAGAGCGATGCACAAGAGCAAGATAGCCTATAATTTCAATATCATCCTGTCAACTTTGTGAGAAATTCTATATCTAAAACACATAAATACAAAGTGAAGTGGGGATGGGGCTTGGAAGATGGGGCGGGGAATGTGTGGCAAAACTGCACAAAGCTGATAAGCACCACTTATCTTATGGCAGCACGTGGTGGAGTGGGGATGGTGGAGCTGTAGTCAGTTATTAAAACATGCCAAAGAAGCCTTTTTCAAGTCAAAGAGTCCTATTCAAAGGCTATATGCTGAAAGAAAGTTTGGGCCAAAGAAAAACGGAAATTTCTTTATAAATTTGAGAAAAAGAACTTGAAGAGTTTGTGAGTCCAAGAATATAAAGAGACAAATCTGACACTTTGGGTTTCTATTGCATTTCTTAATTAAGAAAAAAGGATATGGGTTGTTGTAGGTTTTTTCAGACTATATGGCCATGTTCTAGAGGCATTCTCTCCTGACGTTTCACCTGCATCTATGGCAAGCATCCTCAGAGGTAGTGAGGTCTGTTGGAACTAGGAAAATGGGTTTATATATCTGTGGAAAGACCAGGGTGGACAAAGGACTCTTGTCTGCTGGACCCACCTACCTTTGTGACCGCATTTCTGTATACGAACCCACACAATCTCTTCGATCATCTGGAGAGGCTCTCCTCGTGCTCCCACCTCCATCGCAAGCGCGATTGGTGGGGATGTGGGAGAGGGCTTTTTCGGTGGTGGCCCCTCGACTCTGGAACTCACTCCCCAAGGACATCAGGCATGCCCCAATTCTGGCAGTCTTTAGGAGGAGCCTGAAGACATGGTTGTTCCAGTGTGCCTTCCCAGAATAAGGAAACTTCTAGCAATATGTCCCTAAATGCACTTTATCAATGATCTAGGATTGTCTGCACACCCCTTTCCTCTCTGAAATTCTATGCTAGTTATATATTTCACCTGGTCATGCTCAGCATTATTTTTTTTTAAATTTAATTATTACATTTGGCCCAGCCATAGGTTTTTAATGCATTGTTGTGCTATTGTTAATGTTAACTGCTGTTTTTTGTTTATGAGTTTCATATTGTTTTGTATTGTTGTTGTTTTTGCTGATGTATTGTGGGCTCAGACTCATGTAAGCCGCACCGATTCCCTTGGAGAGATGGTAGCGGGCTACAAATAAAGTATTATTATTATTACTATTATTATATCAGATATTTACATGATGATGCATAACAGTAGCAAAATTACAGTTGTGAAGTAGCAACGAGAATAATTTTATGGTTGGAAGTCACCACAACCAGGGCCGTAGCCAGAAAAAAATTTCGGGAGGGGTTGAAATTTTCGGGGGGGGGGTTGAAATTTCGTGGGGGGGGGTTGAAACCTGCCTCCTAGCTCACGCTGAAGCAAAGAGCACAGCAGGGGACAGAGCAGCCTTCAATAGCCTGCAGCTCCACCCCTGTCAACCACCTCCACCAAGTCTGGCCTCCTTAATGAGAGCATTCAACATCCCCCCCCCCCCAACTTGATTGCTTCACTACTGTTCTGTCGCGCGCTGGGCCTGTAAATAATTGTCTTTAGAACAGGATGTGCAACCTTTGCCCAGCAGGAAGCCAGGGGGCCTAAAGAGAAGTTCTCAGAGGTTTCCACCACAAACTGTCTTTAGATGGCTTGAGCAAGGCGCGGGACCAAAACTTAACAATGATGGACAGATGACTTGCCCTATGACTGCAACCAAAGAAGCCACCTATCTGCAGAGTCCCTGAAACCTAGGACTGCGAGCAAACATTTAATACAAAGCAAAGTTGGAGCTCCTGGTACAGTTGTACCAGAACAACTACATCGGCTATTGCTGCAAGTAATGACAGTGTGAATAAATTGCTAATATTTGCTTGAGATAGTGCTTGCAGTTCTGGAGGGACTCTTGATTTTTTGCATCTCATAGACTTAGCATGGGGATTTGGTTAACCAGTTAAAATTCATGAGTAAACCAGGTTTTTTAAAAAAAATCTGAAACATTTCGGGGGGGGGTTGAACCCCTAATCCCCCCCCCCTCGCTACGGGCCTGACCACAACATGAGGAACTGCATCAAGGGGTTGCAGCATTAGGAAATTTGAGAACTACTGCCATACAGCATCAAAACATGGCAGTTGAATTGGTATCAAGCTGCACTAATTCTACAGTGAAGCTGCACCCATAGATGTTGTTGTTCATTCGTTCAGTCGTCTCCGACTCTTCGTGACCTCATGGACCAGCCCACGCCAGAGCTCCCTGTCGGCTGTCACCACCCCCAGCTCCTTCAAGGTCAGTCCAGTCACTTCAAGGATGCCATCCATCCATCTTGCCCTTGGTCGGCCCCTCTTCCTTTTGCCTTCCACTTTCCCCAGCATAATTGTCTTCTCTAGGCTTTCCTGTCTCCTCATGATGTGGCCAAAGTACTTCGACTTTGTCTCTAGTATCCTTCCCTCCAATGAGCAGTCGGGCTCTTTTTCCTGGAGGATGGACTGGTTGGATCTTCCCACAGTCCAAGGCACTCTCAGAACTTTCCTCCAACACCACAGTTCAAAAGCATCGATCTTCCTTCGCTCAGCCTTCCCTAAGGTCCAGCTCTCACATCCATAGGTTACTACAGGGAATACCATGGCTTTGACCAGGCGGATCTTTGTTGCCAGTCTGATGTCTCTACTCTTTACTATTTTATCGAGACCGGACATTGCTCTCATCCCAAGAAGTCTTCTGATTTCCTGGCTACAGTCTGCATCTGCAGTAATCTTTGCACCTAGAAATACAAAGTCTGTCACGGCCTCCACATTTTCTCCCTCTATTTTCCAGTTGTCAATCATTCTTGTTGCCATAATCTTGGTTTTTTTGACGTTTAGCTGCAACCCGGCTTTTGCGCTTTCTTCTTTCACCTTGATTAGAAGGCTCCTCAGCTCCTCCTCGCTTTCGGCCATCAGAGTGGTGTCATCTGCATATCTGAGGTTGTTAATGTTTCTTCCAGCAATTTTCACCCCAGCTTTGCATTCATCCAGCCCCGCACATCCTCGCATGATGTGTTCTGCATACAAGTTAAAAAGTTTGGGTGAGAGTATGCAGCCTTGCCGTACGCCTTTCCCAATCTTGAACCAGTCTGTTGTTCCGTGGTCGGTTCTGACTGTTGCTACTTGGTCCTTGTACAGATTCCTTAGGAGAGAGACAAGGTGGCACCCATAGATATGCAGACTCATATTTTGGACGTCAACACTTACTATTCTTTGCTGTTGGAAAAAGTCTGCACCAAGTTATTTCCTTTCATTTTGAAGCAATTTCCCTCCAGTACATATTACTGAATCCTAATGAGCAGGATCATCACCTCAGATAAATGACAAGTGTTTAACAGAGTAAGTTTAAATAAACCTTCTTTAAAGAGCCAGAGCACACATGTTTTATTCATGTTCCACAGGTGGTCATTTGTATAATCAGTGTCTTTTATGTGATATCTTTTTTGCCTGATCAAAGGTCCAACATACAGAGCAGCATTCCCCGTCGCGTAAGGATTATTGTATAAAGCCAGTGGCAGTTTGGCCTCTGGAAACAAGAAGACGCTAGTCACAGAAAGCTTGTGCACGTGAAATTGTCAGTTTGAATCCCACCATCCTCCTAAGACTGGATTCCTAGGCAACATTTCAAAGACATTGCCTAAAGCAATATATAAAAGAAAAGGATTTGTAACTAAGTCGTGGAGAACAACTTTTACAAGCAGTGGGTCCCAGATTCACTCTTTGTCATTTAGCATAAAGCTAGCTTACCTGCTAGAGTGGCACAATGAGTTAAACCCTTGTACTGGCAGAACTGAAGACAGATAGATCGGAGATTCGAATCAAGGGAGAGTGTGGATGAGCTCCCTCTGTCAGCTCCAGCTTCCCATGCGAGAAGCCTCCCACAAGGATGGTAAAAAAATCAAAACATCTGTGCATCCCCTGGGCAACATCCTTGCAGACAGCCAATTCTCTCACGCCAGAAGCAACTTGCAGTTTCTTAAGTTGCTCCTCACACGCACACACACAAGTTCTCAAAGAAAAAGCAGCTTTCCCAAGCTCTGATTTAACATTAAATTAAGCTTGGGAGACACTGTAAATCATGTGAGTGGACTGGAACTCCTCTCATACCTGATTTTTTCCTGGTCAAAAGATATTTACGTCTAAGTATTGGTCACTAATACATGAGGAAACACAAAAAATATTGAAAAGGAAGTTTAAGAAGAAGCCGGAGTATTACTTATTAGGCTTCACAGACCTAGACCTACAACTTGAAGAAAATGAAGATAAATTATTAACATACATTACAACAGCAGCGAGGATTACTTTTGCCAGATATTGGAAAAAGGAACAGATTCCTACTATTGATGAATGGATGGATAAGGTTAAAGAAATAAGAGACATGGACGAATTAACTTTTTTAATGAGGAAAAATACCGGAAAATCGGTAAAAAGGACAGATTGGACCCTTTTTTATGAGTACGAAAAAAATAGAGGAACAATAGAGGCTAAGAATATATAAGTTTGACCAAGAAGTATTTAGAGAAGACCCTGAGGCTGGAGTGGAAGTCATTTTAGTGTGTGTAGGAGTATTGTTTTTTCTGTGGTTTTTTTTTCTCTTTTTCTCTCTCCTTTTTTCTTTTTTCCTTTCTTTTTTTGAGGGTGACTGGGTTTCCTACTTTTCTATCCTCTTTAGTATTGCTCTCCCTCTTCCGTGTGTTGATGTCTTAAAATGCTTAATAAAAAATATTCCAAAAAAAAAAAAAAGATATTTAGCCACCTATGCTCCTTCTATTTTTATCGGTTTTATTCTAATTTATGCAATGCTTTTGATACGAAATATAAATTACATTTGGTAAAATAACATTTTTATTAATAACTAGCTGTCCCCTGCCACACGTTGCTGTGGCCCAGTCTGTTGATCTGGAAAATAAAATAATGAGAAAGTGTTGGTTTCCAATATTTATAATTTCTTTATGCTTGTGGGTAAACAGTATTTCTTGCTGTTTCTTTGTCAGTGTTGATGTGGAGAGTGTCTGGTTTGCCCACCCTGGAACATTCAACATATCATTGTTCTTTAGGGGTCCCTTTCAAATCTACAATATTATATCTCTCTCTGTGTGTGAATCATATCTATCTATATCTATCTATCTATCTATCTATCTATCTATCTATCTATCATCTATCTATCTATCTATCATCTATCTATCTATCTATCTATCTATATCTATGACTGGATGGCTCTTTGTCAGGAGGACTTTGATTGTGTTTTCTTGCCCTGATGAAGGGAGTTGGATTGGATGACCTTAAGTATTTTCTGATAGATATGGGGGTTCTGTGTGGGAAGTTTGCCCCGATTCTGTCGTTCGTAGGGTTCAGAACACTCTTTGACTGTAGGTGAACTATAACTCCCAGCAACTACAACTCCCAAATGACAAGGTCTATTTTCCCCAAACTCCATTTGTATTCATATTTGGGCATATTGAGGGTTCGTGCCAAGTTTGGTCCAGATCCATCATGGTTTGAGTCCACAGTACTCTCTGGATGTAGGTGAACTGCAACTCCCAAACTCAAGGTCAATGCCCACCAAACCCTTCCAGTATTTTCTGTCGGTCATGGGAGTTCTGTGTGCCAAGTTTGGTTCAATTCCATCGTTGGTGGAGTTCAGAATGCTCTTTGATTGTAGGTGAACTATAAATCCCAGAAACTACAATTCCCAAATGAAAAAATCATAATGTTTTGAGTGATGGTCACTCCTTGTGTTGTGAGACGTTTTGTTGCCAAATTTGGTATGATTTCGGTCATTGGTTCTTTTGTTTTTAAGGTACTCGTTATGCACAGAGCATTTTTATATATATAGATAATTGTTGACATAATATTCTAAGACTCAACTTTGTTTTTAATGTAGAAATATTGATATCCCTATAGCTATATTTGTAATTCTGCTGAATGGTGGTTTTGATTTTGTGCTTCTGGTTCTCCCTCACCTTCTGATTCTCTTCTCAAAGGAATCCTTGGAGGAGATTCCATAAGAACTGTTGGTGTTTGAACACTCTCTGGATCAAACAACTCTCTGGCCGCTTCCTCTGGAAATATATCAAATACAAAGATAAGTATAGCATTTAAATATGTAATAAAAGAATTAATATGTGATTTTTTTACTTGCCAAGATGAAGTATTATAGATTCCTCCTCAGTCTCTTCAATATCTGTAGATTAATTATACAAGAAGAAAAATTAATTAATTCTGAGTTCGATAAAATACCTGAATCGTACATTTTTCTATCTCAGCTAAATCCTTTTCAAAGTTAATTACTACTAATAAAACCTTTTTTAAACTTTAACAGAGTACTGTAGAGTACATTCAGTAATGATTGGTTATGCTTCTTAAGAAAAGGTTAACAGAGATAATATCCCACAATGACTAAACACAAATGATATTTAAAACAGACTACTACATTTTTGCTAAATTTTTCCTTAATAAGAGTGATAGTACCAAAAATACCTTCAGCTGGATTCTATGAAGGAGCAAACTGGAGTTTCCCATGAGAATGTCCCTGAAGGATGTGGGGATGATTGTGTGCTCCCTGAATTGCTACCAGAGAGTTCCCATGATTTGGAGCTGGAAAGCAGCTTGGCACAAGGCGCAGAACTGAATGAGCAAATAGATAGACAGGAGGAGATTAGTCAAAACGGGAAAGCCAAAGAATGGCTTCGGCGTTCTGCCAGACTCCGAGAGAAAAAGAGAAGAGATTCTAAAGTAAAGTGACCAATTTCTGAGTGCATGGCACATAGCTAACGAGGAGATAAATCTATCTATTAATATAAATGTGTTAGGGGCATCCAACGGAGTAGCAAAACTCTAAAAAAAACCCAACGAAACTGAACCAAAATTGCCATGCCCCTAGGACAACCCACTCGGTACAAACTAATCCACTCAAAATTAAAAACAACACAACAACACACAGATAAAACGGCAAAACAACTGAGCATGCGCACTGGCGCAAAGTCCCCAGCGCGCGCGCACACATGGCCGAACAGCCAACGCACCCTCCACACTTCCCTCCCTCCCTTCCGGCCGCGCTCTGCTCCTGAGACGGACAGCCCTCCCTCGCCTCGCCCCGCCCGGCACGAACACGTCACCACAAACACGCAACCAAGCCCAGCACGCCTCCGCCACCCACCCACACACACACACACACACACACCACGCACCTTCCCCCCTCCCCCTTCCCGCACTGTCAAAACCCATCCCACCTCCCCCTCCTCCCTCTTACCCTGCTGACGCTGCCTCCAAGCCCGGCATGCTTCCGCCGCCCACACACACACACACACATGCACGCACCCCACCCCCTTCCCACCCAACTTCCCACAACACAACTTCCCCCCGCCTCAAGCCCCACCCACACACGCAACGCAACTTCCCCCCTCCCCCTCCTCCCTCTTACCCTGCTCACGCCCCCTCCCTTCACCCCCACCCCTTTCCTCCGTGACTCACTCCTGGAGGCGTGTCTTACCGGGGGGGTGGGAGGAGGGGAGGAGTGAGTCACAGAGGGAAGGGGTGGGGTGAAGGGAGGGGGCGTGTCTTTCCAGAGGGGGTGGGAGGAGGGAAGGAGTGAGTCATGGAGGGAAGGGGTGAGGGCGAAGGGAGGGGATGACTTTGAAAACATTTACTACAGGCCACAGCAATGCGTGGCAGGGCACAGCTAGTCTATGTATATAATAAAAGTCAAAGTTTGTATGCGGCGGACAGAAGTGCGGCAAAAGTGTGGCGGGAGGATTAGGTGCCAGCATTCTGATTGGCTGCCACTGTGGTGCTATTTGCATATGATCTCTGATTGGCCAGCTTCAATAGGAGCCCCTGGTGGAGAATAGGGTTCATGATAGAAACTGAGACATGAGAGAGGGAAATTTGCATATGGTCTCTGATTGGCCAGCCTCAATTCCAAGATTCCGAGATGACAAACAGAGGAAAGGAAAAGGCCAGGGGCTGAGTCAGAAAATTATCAATACAGACCAAACTTGGCACACAAAGCCCCCATGACCCACTCGATATCCTACTGCAACCATGGATGATGGGATTTGCAGTACCATCACTCACATTCTGAGACCGCTGTTAACCTCATCCAATGACTGATCAGGACCAAACTTGGCACATAGACCTCTCATGACCCACTTTACGCCCTGGTGTGGTTTGGCCAGGGATGGACCATGGATTATGGGACTTGCAGTACCTTTGCTCAATTCTTGAGACCACTGCAACCCTCATCCAATTACCGATAAAGACCAAACTTGGCACACTGAGTCTCCATGATGCACTCTACATCCTGGTGCAGTTTGGAGGAGGATGCACCATGGACAATGGGACTTGCAATACCTGCACTGCCTTCCTAAGACCATTATAACTGCCAACAATGATGGATCAGGACCACAATTTACACAGAGAGCCCACATGATCCACTCTACATCCTGGTGTGGTTTGGAAGAATTTGAAAATGGATGATGGGACTTGCAGTCACTTCACTCACTTCCTGAGACCACTGCGACCCTCGCCAATGACTGATCAAGACCAAACTTGGCACACAGAGTCCCCATGACCCACTCTACATCCCGATGCTGTTTGGAGGAGGACGGACGATGCATGATGGTACTTCCAGTACCTTCATTCACTTCCTGAAACCACAGCCACACTTATTAAAATTCCTAGAAAGACCAAACTTGGCCAACTCAACATTCTGGTGAGGTTTGGGGGAGAACAGACTATGGATGATGGGACTAGCAGTACCTAAACTCACTTTCTGAGACCACTGTGACCCTCATCCAATGATTGATCAAGAACAAAACTTGGCACAAAGAGCCCCCAAGACCCACTCTCAATTCTGGTGCAATTTGGAGGAGGATGGACCACAGATGATGGGACTCGCAGTACCTTCACTAACTTCCTGAGACCATTGCGAGCCATATACATAACTGATAACGACCAACCTTGATACACAATTCCTTTCTCAAATAACTCGGGCAGCGCCGGGTCCCCAAGCTAATAAATAATAATAATAATAATAAACTTTATTTGTACCTCGCTACCATCTCCCCAAGGGACTCGGTGCAGCTTACATGAGGCCAAGCCCAAAGTACATCAGACAAAGCATCAATAAACACATCAATAAACAATCAACAAAATACAAATCATATAAATCACATAAACAAAAAACAATTAATAGTGACATAACAATTTTAAAAATGGCCGGGCCAAATGTAATTGATTAAAATTGAAAATATGCTGACGTGAACAAGGTAAAATATAACTAGGATAGGATTTTCAGAGAGAAATGAGGGAAATGTCCCAAGTACAGCATATGTAGTCAGATGAAGTATCGTTTGGAATCAAGTCAAGTTCTCATCCTCGTTTCATGGAAGCCTTGTTTGGGAGATTCATGTTTAAGTGCTTTTTGTTTCATGGTTTGATTCTTGAATGCTATGATTTTATATTCATGTCTTGGATTCATGTTTCCTGGTTTCTTGGATTTTATTAGAGAAGTTTTGACTTTGTTTTCATGGGTTTTGTTGGACTATTTTCCCTGGACTACTTTGTTCCTGCTTCTTACCTAATTATTTACCTATTTCTTTAAAGTGCTTTTTTATTTTACTGCTTTGTAATTATCTTCAATAAAAAGATTGTTTTCCTACCAACAGTGTGGTGTTTAAAGTCAGAGGGCTTTTCCTGTTCTGGAGTGCAACAATATATCTACCTATCTATGAATTTATCTAGTGACCACATCAGACGGTACCTTTTCCAGCAGCATACACCAGTTCAGCTATTGTTTAGCCATGGAGCCCACCAGCTCCCATCTCACAATGTAGAAGAACTTCTGGCGGGGCTCTGGGGCAAAACTACAGCAGAACTGTGGCAACATGGGAGGCTTCCTCCCATGGGATGGGATTTCTGATAAGCCAGGCAATGCGGGGCATGGGCCAATGGGTTCCCCATGCCCCCTAATGGGCACCACCAGAATCATCATGTCCATGGTAATTCCAGCAGTCAGTATGATAAGGCTGTAAATCTTAAACCTCTGAACACCAACACAGATCTCTCTGCTGAGGACATAGGATAAGGGGAATGATTATACATAGTTAGCTATGTTGTAACCCACTTCGAGCTGTGAGGGGAGGCAGGTAAGAAATAAACCTCGCAAAGGCTGATCTGGCCAGGATGGTCCATGCCTTGCTCACCTCTAGATTGGACTACTGTAATGTGCTCTACGTGGGGCTACCCTTGAAAACGGCTTGGAAATTCCAAGTGGTCCAACGGGCAGCAGCCAGGATGTTAACTGGTGCTCCTTACAGAGAGAGGTCAACCCTCCTGTTTAAGGAGCTCCACTGGCTGCCATTTATGTTCCGAGCCCAATTTAAGGTGCAGGTGCTTACCTACAAAGCCCTAAACGGTTTGGGACCATCCTACCTGCGTGACCGCATCTCCGTTTATGAACCCATGCACTCTCTTCGTTCATCTGGAGAGGCCCTGCTCGTGATTCCACCTGCGTTGCAGGCGCATTTGGTGGGGACGCGAGACAGGGCCTTTTCTGTGGTGGCCCCTCGACTCTGGAACACCCTCCCCAAAGATCTTAGACAGGCCCCTACATTGGCAATCTTTAGAAAGAACTTGAAGACCTGGCTGTTCCGATGTGCCTTTCCAGAATAGGAATCTCCAATAACAAGTCCCAGAAGCACTTTATTAGATCTAAGATTGCTGCACACCGTACACTGCACTTGCCCTATAATCCTTACATATCACCTGTCACATCAGCACTTTTAATCCTTGTACCCATTACTCTGGCCCGGCCCAGTTTTATAGTGTCTTGATGTATTGTTTATTGCTTGTTGTTTAATGCTGCTTTAACTGTTTTTAATTTGCTTTAGGTGTTATATTGTGTTTATGTTGTGTTTTGAGGCCTTGGCCTTTGTAAGCCACATCGAGTTCTTCGGGAGATGCTAGCGGGGTACAAATAAAGTTAATAAATTATTATTATTATTATTATTATTATTATTATTATTATTATTATTATCATTATCATGATTATTTGAAACACAACAAGATGAGTCCACTGGGACCACCTTGACTGGCTTGTGCCAGAGTCTTTGCAATTCGATCTTTAAATTCTCATATCATGCCAGCTTTTCCAGTTGTTTCTCTTCAATCCTGCTGTCACCTGGGATTGACATGTTGTTGTTGTTGTTTCCAATTTTGTTTTTTAAAAAAACCTTCTACGAGGGGCAAAACCCTGATATTATTTTGCTAGTAGAGAAAGGAGTCAGCATGGTGTAATACTATGAGTGGGGGGCTACAGCTCTGGAGACCAGGGTTCAAATTTCTACTCAACCATGAAACTCATTGGGTGGCCTTGGGTCCTTGTCCCAAGGCTAGAGGCAGTGCTCCTCTTAAGGGCTAGGCATGGAGCCCTCGTCTCACCAGCCAGCAGGGCAATCACATGGAGGGAAGCAAGGAGCATGTGTAGTGCATGCAGCTTCCCCCCATGGAGCTGGCAACACGGGAGGCTTCCCATGTTGCCAAATCCATGCCAGCTCCTTGGGAGGAAGCCGCATCACTCCATTTGATTATCCTGGTGGCCAGCAAGGCAAGGGCTCCATGCCTCACCCTTAAGAGGAGTGCCGCGTCAAATGTCATTCCCTCAGCCTAAAAGAAAGAACAAATCTTGCGAAGAAAATCCTTTGATAAGTTTACCTTAAAGTCATCATAGCTCAGAAATGACTTGAAGGCACATAACACCAACAAATTTTATTTAAAGAAGCATAGATAATTGCTTTTTAAATAGTCTTTTTATGGGATATGCATGCTGGGGATTTTTTGTGTTGGCAGGATACTAAATAAAGCAAGAAAGCACTTCTTAGAATAGCATATCAATGTTTTCAATTTTATTAGAATTGAGCCTTGTGCCACTACCAGCACAGCCGTAGTTTCCATTCCTGCAATTATGTACAAAGTATTTGATGTCTGTGGTCATTTTGCTACAAATATTTTGATGTCTCCCGTTGACTTTTGCTTCCTTTTGCTTCATTTTTCTGTGAAACAACATAACATCATATGGCCATGTGAGGAATCCAATAGTTTAATGCTTAGAATAATGTGTTGCTAAAGAAAACAGGACTTTGTGATTGTTGTGAAGGAAAGTATAATGGTGCAGGACACCATGCTGTTGTTTTAGTCTGACTGATGCTCCTAAGGCACGTTTGAAATTTTCAGTTATACACTGAACACAATTACAAGAGAGAGTGAACCCAGTCAGAATCACAGTTCTGAGTAAAGAGATATACAATTACACTGCACATGACTTCTCCAAACATGTAGATTCTTATTATGTTACTGGCAGGGAAGATTGCAACTGGAGGACTGAGTTTTGCAGTATATGAAAGCAGTTGCCTTCTTTCCCTTTTTTCTTTAAAAACGAGTTCCTAGCATTGCCAGAAACAGCAGGGAAAATTAAACCAACAAACAAAAATATATGAAAATGTTCTCACAATGGCGCTGCATGTTAGAGAAGTGCTTCACAGTTCACAGAGTGCGAGGGCAAGCTGAATTTCACCATGCCTACAATGTTGAATTGAATTCCTTTAGAATGGCAGAGTAGGAAGTTCAGGGGAAAGATAGTAATTGGTCTCCAGTTTCTCAACTAGTGGCCAGTCCATGTCAATAGCTCAGTGAAGCCCCTCCAGATTTCAGTCCAAAATGTAAAGATGTCACCACAAGTTCTTAAACCTACTCCAAGATAATGGACAGCTCTTTAAAAGTTTTAACTAAACCCAAAACAGAGTTGGCTCTTCACCATCATGGAAACCTCCAAGCACCTTCAGAAAGGTTCACCTCTTGTTATGTAAGCCTCATCAACAATTCTTCATCTCCATAGCTTTTCTGAGAGCCATGTGGTGTAGTGGTTTGAGCACTAGACTATGATGTTGGAGACCAGGTTTCAATTCCCAGCTCATGGGGTGACTCTCAGCCCTAGAAAACCTGATAATAGGGTCATGATAAGTAAGAAATGACAAACAAATAACCTTCCTTTTCTTCTTGGTATCACTCCAAATTTGAGAGTTCTTGGTGGAGGTAGAGCCCTTCAGATGGTTTACATCAGTGAAGCATCTTACAACATCCTGTTATTATTGAAACCCCAGGATCCCAAGAACTGCATCTCCAGGGGCACTGGGGCATGGACCTCACACATGACCTTTCCCTCAGAAACCCAGTCTTAGGAGACCTCTGGCCTGAAGACACCAAGGATGTCATCACAAAGGTCCATGAATTCACCACACATCATGCCAAACCCATGAGGTCCCAGTGGAGGGCATAGAGAACCTGTCTCTCCATGCTGTGCATCGTGTGACTTACCTGGAACTCTATCACATGGGGGAAACATCATCGCCTGGCTTCCTCTCATTGTCCTGAAGGCAACACGGGAAGGTTCCTGTGTTGCCATGGCAGCAGGCATATGCTGCTTTCTCTCCCCTTTCCTGATGGAACCTGACCAGAAGTACACGTGCCAGTCTGATGAGGTAGTGAATTGCACCCAGCACAGCAGGGTAGGTCTGATCATTTCTCCAGGTCAGAAAAATGTAATAACTTCACAAAGCCTCACATACTTAATGGTAGATCTAGACTGAAATGTCATGGAAGTTGCCCAATGCCCAGCCAAACCTACTCCATAGGAACCCATTCAAGCCAGGCGAATACCCTGATCACCACTGTTTAGAAAGATCCATTGTCTTATTCCAGGAAAATGGGGGAAACAGGAATAAAGGTGTGCCGTTACACCCAGACGTTATAAAAATAAACTAAGATGCGCTGCTCTCTGTCTGAGCGAACTGAGAGTGTCTTTCTTTGGAAGCTTGAGATATTCAGCAACTGAGACTATTAAAGGTTGAACATCAAAAAAAGAATATTTATTCTTCAAAGTCCTTGCAGACTTGGCACAGTTCATCAAAGGTATAAACAAACAGTCAATGGATGAAACCACAGAGATATTCTTTCTTTCTCTTCTCCAGGCACTGAATTGACTTTTTCCCCAGAATGGCAGATGAGATTCTGGAATCTTTTCACCCTAACCCTAAGCTGTCATAGTTAGAAAAAAGCAGGTTTTTTCCCCCTATCTATAGCTTAAGGTTAGTTCTGGAGACGAAGCAGTGAAGACTCTCTCTATATCTATATAACTCAATTTCTCAGTAGGCTTCTCTATCTATAATACCTCAATCTTCAATTTCTCAGTCAGCTATAACTCAATCACTCAATCAAGCTTAGCTATTTATAGTATCTTAATAGTCTTAATATCTTAATATCTTCAATCTATATCTCAATATTTCAATAACTATCTTTATCTTTCTATTTCTCAATATCTATCTCAATACTCAACAACTATATCTTTTTATCTATTCCTCAATAGCTATCTCAATCTTCCTACCTAGTTCTCAATAGTAATTATAATGATTTTTCCAGAGCTAACCTGACCAACCACCAGCACATCTGAAGTTCCTTCTCTAACTAAAAAGGCAGGGGAGATTCCAAAATGGAGATCTCAAGCCCAGGAGAAGGGGCGGGCTCTAAACCCAAAGAGCTGCTCTCTAGGCCAATAGTTGCAAAGAGGCCTGCAGGCTGGTTTTCCAGCCTCTGAAACTGTTAACTTTCAGAGCTCTTGCAGAGCTGCAGCAGCCCTGGGAGAAAATGCAAGAGGGGGCAACTTCAAGCAACTATAAGGTAAGGCAAACCAGGCTCCTGGGAGATGGAACAAAAGGTATTAGCACCCATTACCCTAAACCTCACCCCCATTCCTCTTTCACGTGCCCGTGAGGGGCGGAACAAAAAATAGCCATCAGATTTCAAATTGAACAAATTGCAGTTCCTGCCAGAGCTGTGAGCCAATCAGAAACTATAGCGGGCAGCATGTCTCAGCCAACCAGCACGTGGATCCTAGCCTGCACTGGCCTGAGCCAATCAGTATCCATGGCATCAAAGTTTTTGGTTTCAAAGTTTTTGGTTTCAAACTGTTGTCAAAATGCTATATATATCTGTGTGTTTGCCTTGAGTGGTGTCAATCTTTTGAGCACAGACTCCTCTGGCATCCACTTTGGTCAAGTTAATAAAGCTTCTGATCCTTTTGCCTTCAACCCATTCGTGTTTTATTTGCTCTTTGGAGCTTAACACGCCAGGCCCCGAACTCGCGGTTCTTATGGTAGCTGAAATCACTCACATTGTGAACCTGGCAAGTTGCAAAACTGAATTCTGATCAGAGCAGATGAACTAAACACCTCCTCCTTCTCTTAGCATCTAGTAAAGACATTACATAATATTTTGTCAATTCATGATTTATTACTATGAAGCTACATGTAAGGTGACGATTTGGGATTAAGCATTCCAGTGGTGTTTAAGTGGGAGCAGAGATAGAAATAAGAAAACTAGTGGGTCGAGGCAAAGTTTTCAGTAGGAGAAACGAGATTGATTTGATACTCTAGACCAATGGTTCTCAACTTTCCTGATGCCGCGACCCCTTCCTTAATAGAGTTCCTCATGTTGTGGTGATCTCCAAATATAAAATTATTTTCATTGCTACTTCATAACTATAATTTTGCTACTGTTATGAATCATAATGTAAATATATGATATGCAAGTTGTATTTTCATTCACTGGGCCAAATTTGGGTCAAATACCCAATACGCCCAAATTTGAATACTGGTGGAGTTGGGAGGGGTTGATTTCGTCATTGGGAGTTGTAGTTGCTGGAATTTATAGTTGTCTGTTGTCTGTTTTGTATGTCTAGACCTGCTGTACATTGTCTTCTTTGTGTTGTTCACCGCCCCGAGTCGCCTCCGGGCTGAGAGGGGCGGTCAATAAATGAAATAAATAAATAAATAAATAAATAAATAAAATTAAGCATTCTGAACTCCACCAACAATGGAACTGAACCAAATTTGGCGCACAGAATTCCCATGACCAACAGAAAATACTGGAAGGGTTTGGTGGGCACTGACCTTGACTTTTGGAGTTGTTCACCTACATCCAGAGAGCACTATAGACTCAAACAATTATGGTGGATTTGGTGGAAGGATTCACCATCTGTTTCCAAAAAGGAAGAGAAGGACAGATGAAAAGATTTTCAGCCTTCTCTGCCAAAGGGGTTACTAAGACCACACATGTTTTCTGATGGTCTTTGGTGACCCCTCTGAAACCCCCTCACAACCCCCCCCCCCCAGGGGTCCAGACCCCCAGGTTGAGAAACGCTGCTCTAGACCATGCTGTTTACTTTTGGAGAAAATTGTGCTACTTTAGTGACTAGGGATAATTCCAGACCAGAGCTTGGAAAGACACCTTTTGGACTAGAATTCCCATACTGGCTGTGTGACTCTGGGAATTGAAGTTCAAAAAGGTAAACTTTTCATGTTTTCTTCCACATTAGACTTTTCATTTTGAAGTCACCACACTGCAAACATGAGCTTTTACAACGACTAGATGGCATTGCTTTTTCTTTTTTTTGTAATGTGTTTGTGCTTTCTTACTGAGTTTACTATCTTTTTTCTTATTGCAGAACACAGAAAATGTTACAGAAAGAAAAATAGAATAGATGCACAATGTCTTTCTATTTGTGCCATCTGGAAGCACCCTGGAACTTTCTGTATGTGTGCTGGTTTCTCTTCCGTACTTATCAAATCTATTTATAAATGAGATATTACAAAAGGCACTATAAATCTGTAGCACTCTCCAGTTTAGAAGAATAATAAGCTCTGCAGTGCAAAGGTGAGAAACCTGTAGTCCTCCAAATATTGCTGAACTGAACCTCTCATAATCCTTCATCATTGCCGCAGGAGTTTCAATCCAGCAACATTAAAAGAGCCACAATTTATCAACCTCTGCTGTAGATATTTTCTGGGTACTTCATCTTGTGAAATGAGAGAATGTAATCATTTGTTATATTTGTTTGTATTATGTGTTTAGTATTTCATAGAGTTCAATCCCACGACAGCCACATGTTGAGATGACTAGGAAGACTATGGCAGTGGAAAGTACTGGCAGGCTAGTATGTCTTCTATATAGCGTTGACTGTGTGTCTGGCGAATGAGATCCAATCATCTATATATATAAAAATGCTCTGTGCATAATGAGTTCCTTAAAAACAAAAGAACCAATGAACGAAATCACACCAAATTTGGCAACAAAACGTCTCACAACACAAGGAGTGACCGTACTCAAAAAATTATGAGTTTGTCATTTGGGAGTTGTAGTTCTGATGCCAAGCACCCCTCCCCCCCCCAAGTATTTATAGTTCGCCAAGGGCCGGACAATGGATTCTGTTGCTTCCTGACCCAGCACACATAACTGGGTTCCTGTTTCCTCTTTGTGAACTCTCTGGCTTGTGCACTGGACTATGGACTCTGCTACTACCCAACCCAGCTCCCCCTTCAGCTCCAGCTCCTGTTCCTAGAAGGAGCCAATCTTCTGTTGACCAACCCGGACCTTGGACTGATCTTCTGGTGGCCAGCCTGATGCATGGACTGGCCCCTGCACCCAAAACCCTTCCGTCCAGACTTTGGGACTTCTAGTTCTTTCCTCTCTCTTTCTATGAAATGAATAAAATATTTTCTTATTACTGTGGATTGGGGTTGGGATGGGTGGTGGGTGGTGATATATGGAATGCCTGTATACTGGTGATGCCTATGGTTTATGAATATGAAATATGTAACCCCTATGAACTCCTCTGTATCCTCACCCCCTTGAACCTCGCCCCACAAGAAAACCAGTGTGACCAGGAACTGCCTGGGGACAGAGCCCAAGCCTCTTTCCCCCAAATCACCCATTGATTGACTCATTTTGCATGGACAATGCTGCTGGCCCCAACCCTAGCCCTCGGAGCATGGCCAGCGAAGGAACAAGGGTCAGCAGAGCTTCGGAAAAAGAGACTGATTAATTCACCCAGATATTGTTGACCCTCCGGGTGGTCCAATATTGATCTAGCCTATTCAAATTCTCTGCCAGACTCATCAAGGACAGGAAAGCCTTTGTTTGCCAAACATTTGGAGACATTTTTCCTTTGTTTCACTGAGCACATGGCATTCCTTTGTCTGCAGATTCCTTTCCCAGATTCCTTTGTGCTCCCTCATCCCGCCCCCATTTCTCCTGATTGGCTGTCGCCACCATGTGACAGAGGTCTCCCCATTGGATCCTACAGACCACTGGAGCTTCCTGATTGGTACAGAGGCGCCAGGGGCGGGAGGGCTGCTTTCCAGGTGTCCGCCCATCACCCAATCACAGCGGGGAACACCTGAGGGGCCGGGGCAGAAGGGTTGAACTCTGGGTTTTCAAAAATTGTATAAATATGCCTGCATCACTGTACCCCAGTATGCTTATGGTGGAATTATCCCTGTAACGCATCCTATTCAGCTGAATCGCAGAAATAAACGCTTCGGTCACTGATACCTCTTCAGCCTGGTGAGAATAATTATTTAATATTTTTGCATCTTTGGATTGGCGTTCGCTGGCAGCTCACCAAGGTCAAGACCCCATTAGCGGTCTTCAGGGATCTCCCTCGCTGGGAGGGCCCCCCAAAAGAGCTCGATAACAGTTCCTGGGATTTATAGTTCACCTACAATCAAAAAGCATTCTGGACCCCACCAGAATGATACAATTGAACCAAACTTGGCACACAGTTCTCCCATGACCAACAGAAAATACTGGAAGGGTTTGGTGGGCAGTGTCCTTTTGGAATTGTAGTTCACCTACATCCAGGCAGCACTATGGACTCAAACAATGATGGATCTACACCGAACTGTACAAGAATACTCAATATGTCCAGATGTGAACACTGGTGGAGTTGGGGGCAAATAGAATCTTGACATTTGGAAGTTGTAGTTGCTGGGATTTATAGTTCACTTACAATCACAGAGCATTCTGAACCCCACCAACAATAGAATTGGGCCAAACCTCCCACACAGAACCCCCATGTGGGCCACAGCAATACATGGCAGGGTATGGCTAGTCTAGGATAAAAGAAGTTACCATCTATGCCATATTTCATGATTCTAAGATGCCATTGATTCTAAGATACATGCTAAATTCAAACTCTGATTCTTACAAAAAAGAAATTTCTTTGAATATCTTTTAGAATTTCTGAAGAGAGATGTGCTGCTGGGTGTGGAGGAGAAACAAGATAATAATAATAATAATAATAATAATAATAATAATAATAACAACAACAACAACAACAACAACAACAACCACACCACTTTATTTGTATTCCACCCTTCTCACCCTGAAGGGGACTCAGGACGGATCACAGTACACATACACGGCAAATATTCAATGCTGCTTTGTATAGACAGTACACAGACAGACAGAACAGAAAGGAGGTGTGTTGTTTCGATGCTATGGAAGGTTGGGCTCAAGTCCAGCCACGGGGGTACTGTTGCTCCATCCTCTATGACGAAGAGTCTTCAGGACTTCTTCCTTCCTTTTGGTCGCCTAGCATTTTCTGATCTTCTTTCTTTATGGTGTTGTAAAACACCTCCCCCGCTTTTAGCTGTGCCTATTTTCTCTAATTACAGCTAAAGCTGTTTTTGAATTGCTTAGGTAAACAGTGAGTAGGGCTGACAGTCGGCCGCTCATGCCAACCCGGGGCTTCGAACTTACAACCTTTCATAGGAATCCTAGAATCATAGGAAGTGGTTATTATTATGGCTCCCTGCCACGTGCCTGTCCTCACCTGACCTCTTCTTTTTTGTCTTGATACCCAGTCAATCTCTTGTCCTTGCCAGCCCTGGAAAGCCTCCCCAATCCCACACCTGACACCGCTGACCCACCCCAGCCTTTTGCACCAATGTGGAAGCACAACAGCAAATCCTCAAGGTTGGATCAGCTAATATGTGTGGCTTTTCCTTGCTGGGCTGCCGCCACTCATTGTCATCACCTATGTCTGCTATCTGATGATGCCACTGCCATCAGCAGCTGCTCTCCATTGCCACTGCCTTGCACTCCTGGCCAACACAGCTTCTTCCCTTCTCCCGGCTGGTGTAGATGCTCTTCATCTCTTCACTGCCACCACTGTGTCCACTCTTAACAGCCACCTCTTGCTCCCCACAGGCTTCACCTCCTACTCTCTCATCCACTGCCACTCCTGTTTTCATTCTTTCAGGGGGGAAAGCCCTGTGATGCTAAGGCACACCTACAATTCTGAGATGTATTTTGTTTTTTGAGATAGTTATATGGGGAAAAGTGCAGCTTAGAATTGAGGAAATATGGTACTTTTTAATAAGTCAGCCTCATGTATGAGTTGAGGACAGATGTTGGGGCTGAAATTATGAATTTTGACTTGATCCACAGATAGGTTTGCCATGTCAATGTCATCTCAGTGGGAAAGCTGCCACTACCATTTCCCAATTTAGGTGTCCAAAAGCACCAGAAACTGTACCATGGTGAAGATTAAAGACGAGTCAGTGCTTCTTTTAGATTTTCACAGGGTGGACTACTTTTTTACTTTTCACAACTCTACTCAGACAAGGGGATGGTTCCTTCTTTGATAAGAGTTAAGTTACGGTACTAATACTGAAACATGGATAAGTCAACCCATAAGTCAAATGTCTAGACTTAAACATGAGAATATATAGTAATCACTAGACAACTGGACACCGGGGCCCAACATTGTTATTCTTCTTTAATTGTCACAGTTCCATCCCATGGTATCCTAGGTTTCAGAGTTCTTTGTCTGAGAATTCTAAATATTTTCTCTAAACTGCCAATCCCAAGATTCCATAGGATCCAACCACAATTGTTTAAGTGACACAATAGAACTGTAATTCAGTTGTGTGAATGGATGGGTTGGCCACACCTACCTATGAACCAGGGGCGGCTCAACCCATTACGCAAAGTAAGCATTTGCAGTATTGTTGATTTTGCCCAGGGGCTCTCTTGAGGCGCTCTTGGGAGAAAATAGACCTTGACATATGTGAGTTGTAGTTACTGGGATGTATAGTTCAGTTCACCTACAATCAAAGAGCATTCTGAACTCCACCAATGATGGAAATGAACCAAATATGGCACACAGAACTCCCACGACGAACAGAAAATATATATCAGTGATTGGTTGAGGGGGGGGGGGGAGGTGTGTGCCAAAATACTGTTTGCTTACCGTTGAAAATTACCTAGGGCCACCTATGCTATGAACACAATTATAGTGTACAGCACTTGTGATCTGGACTACAACATCCTGTTATTTTGTGGTTCTTCACGATAGTTAGAGTATACATTCAATATGATTATATTTCTCCTTTTTTCACCATTACTGAGTCTCCCAAACAGGCCTAAAGAAATGTAGGACCGCAACCCCACTCAGCAGGCTCCATGGCAAAACATTATGAGAGATTATGACAAAGACATGTGGAAGCCTAAAGGAGGACAGCAATTGATATGGGCATTGACTGGATGTACACCTGCTTAGATAGATACTTTTGAATTGTGGTGTTGGATGAAATTCTGAGAGAGCTTTGGACCAGATCCAATCAGTCCATACTTCAGGAAATAAAGCCCGACTGCTCATTGGAGGGGATAATATTAGAGGCAAAGATGAAGTACTTTGGCCACATCATGAGAAGACAGGAAAGCTGAGAGAAGATAATGATGCTGGGGAAAATAGAAGGAAAAAGGGAGAGGGGCCGACCAAGGGCAAGATGGATGGATGGTATCCTTGAAGTGACTGGCTTGACCTTGAAGGAGCTGGAGGTGGTGACGGCTGACAGGGAGCTCTGGTGTGGGCTGGTCCATGAGGTCACGAAGAGTTGGAAGCGAATGAATGAATAAAGAACAACAAACCATATCATGCATTACTTCTCATTTTGTTGTCCATTAGAGGGGCAGTATCCATGTGCCCAATATATTTTTCCCCAAAATGCTTTACAATATTGATATTTTCTTAATCCTCAACAATACCGGATCACTTTCAAGGTGCTGGTATTAACCTTTAAGGCCTTATATGGTCTGGGGCCGGCGTACCTGAGGGCCCGCTTATCCCCCTACCAACCCCAGAGATTACTCGGGTCTGAAGACCAAAATTTGCTTGCCGTCTCTAACATCTGGACCTATCATTTGTCATCTACTAGGCATAGAGCCTTCTCGATCGTGGCTCCCTATTTATGGAATGCCTTGCCGGTCGAAACTCGAACCATCCGAGACATACTTGCTTTCCGGAAAGCCTGTAAAACATTTCTTTTCCGGCAAGCTTTTGATGGGTGAACAACCCGGGCTATGCCTGTTCTCACTGCTTATTTTTATTGTTATGGTTATTTTTAAAGCCAATTGTATTGCTTTAATTTGTTTCTGTAAACCGCTCCGAGCCAAACTGGGAGTAGCGGTATACAAGTCAAATAAATAAACAAATAAATAACTTTTAAAAAACTGGGTTGTTGTAGGTTTTTTCAGGCTATATGGCCATGGTCTAGAGGCATTCTTTCCTGACGTTTCACCTGCATCTATGGCAAGCATCCTCAGAGGTAGTGAGATCTGTTGGAACTAGGAAAATTGGGTTTATATATCTGTGGAATGATCAGGGTGGGACAAAGGACTCTTGTCTGCTGGAGCTATATGTGAATGTTTCAACTGACCACCTTGATTAGCATTTGATGGCCTGGCAGTGCCATTTTAAAAAACTTATTCTTGCTGTTTGTTTGTGGTGATCATCTTACACTTGGGCAGAATAATAAATAGGTATATTCAGCTGTTTATTGTTTATACCTCCCAAAATTTAATTTCTGATTCAATTATATTTTCATTTCATTTCATTTAACTCCAGTTTTTCATGAGGCCGTTAGTACCGTGCATTTATGTCTTTCAAAGACCTGCTTCTTGATTTATAATTTAATTGTGCTCCTTTTGAAGACCATGATAAAAATGCCTCCAAGGTACAGCCCAGTTCCCCTTTTAAATAATAAGTTTGCAGCTTTGTCTTGACTACAATTCAGGCAACTTAACAAGATTTTCACCTTGAATTACCACAATCTCTTTGTAAATGAACCAAAGAACAGAGATGAGTGTCCCATCATTTTCTCAAAACAACTGCCATGCTCTCTGTTTCCCATTAGATGTCAGTGCAGCCCAATGACCAGGGGTGATTTCAGCTAAAGCTGATTTTCTCTTTTATAACAATGCATCCCAGCAGACTTTAGGAATGAGGGATAGTGAAGTGCCTATTATTATGTATGGGAGGGAGAGAGGGAAGAGTGAGTGCCAATGCAGTGCAAGCAACTATAAAGCAAACTGCATCCCATCCCTAGTTACATCACTCTCGGTGGTGCATCAGCTGCATCTGTTGTATATATACTGTGAACAGAGATATAGGTTAGCAAGATTTTAGCCTTGCTATAAGAATGTGTGTCCTAAGCATGCAGCATTTTCCAATGACAATGAATAGCCACTGCTCAATTTTAAGAAAGAAAACGATATGAAGTATTTCATGATGGAGGTTGCACTCTGTGGCTAAGATCCTGAATATATGTTAAGCTCCTGCATACATGTGAAATTCCGCACATGAACTCCTGTGCCATCCCACTGTCCACACCAAGGTGCTGAACCCAATATTTATTATTTATTTATTTACTTTATTTATATACTGCTTTTCTCAGCCCTCAGGCGACTCAAAGCGGTGAACAACATCGATACAAAACATCACAAGACAAGTACAGAGCAATTAAAAATAATTGTAACATAAATCATTAAACATCAGTATAACAATTATTAGCACCTCAACAGTAAAATCAGAATCCAGTCTCATCATCCATCATTCCGTATTCCTATGTTCAATTACACTGTTTAATCAAATGCTTGTTCGAAAGCCAGGTCTTCACTTTCCTCTGAAACGCCAGCGGAGGGGGGCGGCGATCTGATATCTGCAGGCAGGGCGTTCCACAGCCGAGGGGCCACCACTGAGAAGGCCATGTCTCTCTTCCCTGCCAAGCTCGCCTGTGATACAGGTGGGACAGAAAGCAAGGCCTCCCCAGATGATCTTAGCGTCCTAGTCGGTTCATAGGAGGAGATGCGTTCGGAGAGGTAAGTAAGGCCAGAACCGTTTAGGGCTTTATAGGCTAACGCCAGCACTTTGAATTGTGCCCAGTAGCAAACTGGCAGCCAGTGGAGCTGGCGCAACAGAGGAGTAGTATGCTCCCTGAGTGCCACTCCTGTTAGCAACCTGGTTGCCAAGCGCTGGACCATTTGAAGCTTCCGAGCAGTCTTCAAAGGCAACCCCACGTAGAGAGCGTTGCAGTAGTCTATACGGGATGTAACCAGAGCGTGGACTACTGTGGCCAAGTCAGACTTCCCAAGGTATGGGCGCAGCTGGTGCACAAGTTTTAACTGTGCAAATGCTCCCTTGGTCACCGCTGAAACCTGTGACGAGTCCAAGATCACACCCAAGCTGCGAGCCTGCGTCTTCATGGGGAGTGTAACCCCGTCCAACACAATATTCCAAATAGGTTGAGCATTTTGGATAATATAATTTATATTACATGTAATATTACTAATAATATTACAATATAATGGTATAGTACAATATAGTAATATGTAACACTGATATTGTACTATGCTAATAATATAATATATTGTATGTATATATATCTTGTAAGCTGCTCTGAGTCCCCTTCGGGGTGAGAAGAGCAGCATATAAATGTTGTAAATAAATAAATAAATGATTCTCTTAAACTCTGGAGGAAAGCTGGGGTATAAAAACAGTGGTTGGTTTGTTGATATATTGATTAGACTAAAATACCCCCCCCCCCCCCCCCGAGTAGCTCATGGTTATTTTGTTTATTAGGAATATTTTGAAATAACTTTTTTATTGTGTCTATGGTATTCAGACAGTGTTAAATGTAAGTGTGGGATTCCTCAAAGGTTTATCAGTAGATCCTCCTTGAGAAGATGAATAGAGGTAGGCAAACATTATTGAAAGGCGCATGGCTTGCCATTATCAATCTATTTAAAGATACAAAAAGCTTTTGGTCGCCAAATGTTTTGGACTTTCATTCCCAGAAACCAAAACCAGCACAGTCAGAGGTGACATATTTGGAGAGGGAGCTAATGTACAAAGGGACCAAACATTCAGAACCATTCATCTAGGGCATAACTGTTAAGCAGAAAAAGGCAAAAAAAAAAAAAAAAAAAAGACCCAGAAAATCAGGTTTAATGGTTTGCATGAACTGGATACAAGCACTTGAATAAAGGGTCCTGGGGTTTTCTGCACCACACAGGGTACTATGGAAAATAAGGCATTCTTGGTAGTCAGATGATAAGTGGCAATAGCAGAAAGTTAGATAATTCTTACATTATGTAATATACAACCCTTTCCTCCTTTCATCCCAAAGCCAGGGAGGGCTGAATCGGTGTCATGGGATGCCCCCTCCCCCCAAGCTGGTGAATTTCAAGATAGCCACATTGTCTTAGCTATCTTGGCATAAACAGATATGCAATCTGTGAATGAAATAAAGAGCTAATCATCTTACTGATCTTGCAGGAAGAGTAAATAAATGTGCAGTTACCTAAGAATAAATAAAGCATTTCAGGTTATGTGTGCATGTATGTGTATGCGAGAGAATGAGGGAGGGAGGGGGAATGGCAATGCTAAAGCAATCTCAGGCAGCCTTCTTTCACAAGCAAATAGAAGCCAATTAATTTTCTGAACAAGATGGAGGCAAAGCCATGAAATGACTTGCACAGAAATTAGCTCTATTTTATCACAAGGAATCAGGCCAGGAATTTGATTTGGGGGGTGCTGAGTTTGATGGGGGGTGGGCTGAGGATGTGCCCTAGCAAACCCTTTGTATAGTTATCCCAATACCCCATGCATATGGGATATATTGAGCATGGTGATCAGATCATGATATGAATAAACATAACAGTTTAAATAATGTAATAATAATAATAAACCTTTATTTGTACCCCGCTACCATCTCCCGACGGACTCGGTATGGCTTACAAGAGGCCGAGCCCAAATACAACAATAAAACAGCAGCAACAACTACACAATAACTCAAAAACAAAGCAATAACAATTAACAACACCCAATGACACAATTAAAAACAATGGCCGGGCCAAATGTAACAATTAAAATTAAAAGTGCTGGGCATGACAAGGTAGGGTGTTTGGAGGGGGATGGGCATGCAGATATCCTGGATCTCTGATAAAGTGCGTTTGGACATAATGCTAGGATTTTCCTTATTCTGGAAAGGAACACTGGAACAACCACGTTTTCAAGCTCCTCCTAAGGATTGCTAGCGATCGGGCCTGCCTGATGTCCTTGGGGAGAGAGTTCCAGAGTCGAGGGGCCACCATTGAGAAAGCCGTATCCCTTGTCCCCACTAATCGCACTTGCGATGCAGGTGGAATCATGAGCAGAGCTTCTCCAGATGAACGAAGAGATCGTGTGGGTTTGTACACAGAGATGCGGTCACGCAGGTAGGTGGGTCCCAAACCATTTAGGGCTTTGTAGGTAAGCACCTGCCCCTTGAATTGGGACCAGAAAATGAATGGCAGCCAGTGGAGCTCCTTAAACAGGAGGGTTGACCTCTCTCTGTAAGGAGCACCAGTTAACAACCTGATCTCCGCCCGTTGGACCAATTGAAATTTCCGGGCCGTTTTCAAGGACAGCCCCACGTAGAGTGCATTACAGTAGTCCAATCTGGAAGTGACTAAGGCGTGGACCTCCCTGGCCAGATCCGCCTTCACGAGGTAATGTACCAGTAAGGCCTTCTCGCAAACCACCCTGAGAATTTCGGGGGGGGGGGGGGGGGGCTGAAGCCCCTGAAGCCCCCCCCCCCCCCCGGCTACATGCCTGCAAGGAATGATAATGATCCTGCATAGTATGGAGTAAAATAAGTAATAATAACCTTTCAAAGCCAATAGGAAGTGGAATTGTCACATCCAGCACTGTCACCTTCACCTTCATTGAGGAGACATTAAAGTGTTTTTGTTCTCTTTAGACATGCATGTGAACTGGGCTTTTCAAAATGTCCTGAAGCTATTATTCTTGATGTGCTCCAGAGACCAGCTAGTTTGGGATGATGAAATTGTGAACTAAGTAATAGAACATGAAAGGGGCTGCAGGCTAATTCAACCAGACAAGTCAGCTATAGCAGAGCATTTGATGAACCAACCTGGACACAGAATATGTTGTAGCCTGGTTAGTTTCTGAGTGCTTAGAAGATGAGGAAGGGGATTCTGTTATAGATTCAGAGGATCCAGAGAAGGATAGACTCGCAGAGAGTTGTTTTGGAATTTCTTAGAAGTTCTGATGAGACTGGAGAAAGTCATATCAGTTCTCATGAGAACCTGTCAGAAGTGAGGTCTGGAAGAAATATATGAGACAAATGTTTGTACAGATCAAGGTGCTTGGAACTTTGAAGGCAGAGCATACAACAGAGACAGACTCGCTTTTCCTAGTGGCTTAGAGATAAGGAGAGGGAAAGCAGGTGTGTGAGAAATGATGCCATGGGAAAGATTGAGACTTTTAAAGTGGGTTTCTGCTGGTACAATCCTCTGCGAGAGCAACGGTGTATTCAGGTGAACAGCTCCCAGTTCCTGGTCCTACGTTTTTGAATTCATGTATCTAAGTTCTTGTGGGTTTTTTCGGGCTATATGGCCATGTTCTAGAGGCATTTCTCCTGACATTTCGCCTGCATCTATGGCAGGCATCCTCAGAGGTCTGCTGGAGCTGGGATAAAGAGGTTTATATATCTGTGGAATGACCAGGGTGAGACAAAAGGCTTTTGTAAGTTGGGCTAGGTGTGAATCTTTTCAACTGACCACCTTGATTAGCATACAATGGGCTGACAGTGCCTGGAGCAAACTCTTCTTGAAAGGTGCTTAGAAGTCCCTGCCTGTTTTTCTCTCTGCTGTTTTAATTTTAGAATTTTTTTTTAATACTGGTAGCCAGATTTTGTTCATTTTCATGGTTTCTTCCTTTCTGTTGAAATTGTCCACATGTTTGTGGATTTCAATGGCTTCTCTGTGTAGTCTGACATGGTGGTTGTGAGAGTGGTCCAGCATTTTTGTGTTCTCAAATAAAATGCTGTGTCCAGGTTGGTTGGACCTTGAAGGAGCCGGGGGTGGTGACGGCCGACAGGGAGCTCTGGCGTGGGCTGGTCCATGAGGTCACGAAGAGTCGGAGACGACTGAACGAATGAACAACAAACTCAGAAATAAGAGAATTCTAAACAGCAAACAATCAAGTGCCAGTCAACACCTCCCAAACAGAGGATGCCTCCAGGCAACATAGGCCAGGCTACCTCTATGCAGATACCGTCACTGATTACTTTGCAGCTTCAAGGCTACTCAATGCTATTCAGGCTTGCTAATTCTCTCACTCTGGACATTCCACAGATATGTATACATTCCACTTGTCTCACTTCAAACAGAACCTTTGAAGATGTCAGCCACAGAGGCAGGCGAGATGTTAGGAGAGAATGCTGCTGGAACATAGCCATACTGCCTGGAAAAATCACAGCAACCCAGTGATTCCGGCCATGAAAGCCTTCGACAACAAACCAAGTAATAATTTGATGCATATGCATGAAATGTTTGTAGGGAGAAATGTATGAAAAAACAAAGAGATGCTGCATGAGGTCCCTGCTCTTATTTCATCACTTCCCCCACCCCCCAGATATAAGGTTCTGTCTCTCAACCTTATCATATTAGGCTGGAGGTGGTGTGTGCCACTTCCTCTCCTCTTTCACCATGGAGCCCGGAAGATCTTGTATTTTATGTTCTTTTGTTTCAATTCCGACCTGGCGTTATTATGATACTTATTACTATGTGACTTTATATACAAGAATAATTATTTTCAATAAAGTATATTTTTAATATTTCAGAGTGGATTTGGTCTTAACTTGTAATGAGAAATTCTTCCAATTTAGCAAAGTCATGCCATCTGGAAATAAATGAAGTTAAGGCCAAACACATTTGAATAATAACTCGGTCTCTGTGCAAATCCAACTGATTCTATGGATCAACTTTCCAGTATGTGATGGACACAGGAGAAGGTTTTCCCTGGTTCCTCCTATAATGCCATATAATCCGGATTATCAAATCAGATCACCCACATTATTTTCTTTGAACAGTATTTTATCTTGCCTGATGACGAGGGCAAGATCTTGGGAGAAATGAGAGCAACCACTTGTATCCTTGACCCTTGCCCATCCTGATTAAGCAGGTGAGTGGGGGACTGGCAAAGTAGGTGAAGGTGCTGGTAAGTGCCTCCTTAGCACAAGGCAGTAGTAAAACCTTTGTTTAAAAAACCAGCACTGGATCCCACACAATTAATCAATTATCAGCTGGTTTCGAATCTTCTCTTTTTTGGACAAGATTCTGGAGAAGATGGTTGGTTGCTCAGCTCCATAGTTTCTTGGAAGAAACCAGTTATCTGGATACATTTCAATCTGGTTTCAGACCTGTTGTGGAGTTGAAACGGCATTGGTCGCCTCGGTAGATTATTTACAAAGAGAGCTAGACGGGGGAGTGGACTGTTCTGGTTTTCCTGGATTTCTCAGCGTTGTTCAAGACCATCAACCATGGTATCTGTTCTGTCGCCGCTGGGCCTGTATTTGGTTGGCTTTAAATATAGGATGTGTAACCTTTGCCCAGTGGGAAGCCAGGGGCCTAAGAAGTTCTCAGAGGTTTCCACTATAAGAGACTTAATATGGCTTGAAAAATACAACAAACTCTTTTATTATTGAATCAAACAGGTACTTCAAAGCTTTCTTGATAAAAAAAATTAGTTCTCTCAATCTTGCCCACAGGGGACAGGCACTATCTTCAATAACTTTCTCTAAAGGAAAATTCCCCTTTTTTAACTTCTCCCAAGGCTGACTAAAATCCAACCCTCACTGGTGTGAGCTCCACTGCCAGGCCGAACTGCTTCTCAAGCGCTGAGAGGACTTACCAGCAAGGCAATGGATGTTCTCCAGCTGGAGTTCTTTAGACCTTAAGGCTGTCTTTCTGGAACCTCTCAAGGCTGTGGAAGGCTTCCCTGGAGTTCTTAGTAGACTCATAAAGCTGTTCTTCCCTGGAGATTCTGTTAGAGTTTTCGTGACCCTGGAATTTCTTAAAAGTTGAAGCCTTTGTACAGGGGAAGCAACACACATCCTATACATTGGCTAACCTGGCTGAAACTAAACTCAAAATGGCTCACTTTCCTACCAAAGCCCAAAAAAGGGGGCGGGACTAGGGAACCTAAGGATAATTGACAAGCAATTGACCCAATAACTGCAAAATAAGGAGAGCCATCTAACTGCAAAGGCATATAACTTCAAAATACATGCAGCATCAAACAGATAGCAAGATAAGCTGGAACTCCTGGTGTGGCTATACCAAAACAGTATCCTTCTGGGTTGCCTTGCTGGGATGGGGTTAGGAGGCACTGTTTTACAATGACTCCATTCCTTTCTAGAGGATCGTACCCAGAAAGTGGTGCTGGGTGACTCCTGTTTGACCTTCTGGTCATTGTCCTGTGGGGTCCCTCAGGGATCTATTATGTCACCCATGCCATTTGACATTTACATGAAACTGCTGCGAGAGATCATCCAGGGTTTTGGAGTTCAGAGCTATAATTATGCTGATTATACCCAACTCTGTTGCCCCTTTTCACCAAAAAGCCAAGTCATCAATAATGGACTGGATGAGGGTGAATAGATTGAAACTAAATCCTGACAAAATAGAGGTACTCCTGGTCAGTCATAAAGTAGATCAGATAATGGGGATTCAACCTGTGTTGGATGGGGTTACACTCCCACTGAAGACACGGGTTCGCAGTCTGGAAGTGATCCTGGATTTATCGCTGACCGTGGAGCCTTGGGTGTCAGCAGTGGACAGGAGTGCCTTTGCATAATAAAAGTTTGTGTGCCAGCTGTGTCCATACCTTGAGACACCAGACCTAGCCATGGTAGTACATGCCTTAGTTAAATCTTGATTGGACTACTGCAGTGAAGGGGCTGCCTTTAAAGAGTGCTTGGAAGCTTCAACTGGTTGAGAAGTCAGCAGCCAGGTTACTAACTGGAGCTCCATACAGGGAGAGAACAATTCCCATGTTATGGCAGCTCCCTTGGCTTCCATTTTGCTACTGGACAAAATTTAAAGTGCTGGTAGTTACTTTTAAAGCCCTAACTGTTTAGGTCAAGACTACCTGATAAGCAGTGTGCTGGTACAACTGTACCAGGAGCTCCAATTATGTTTGCTTTGCATTTAATGTTTGTTTCAGTCCTAAGTTTCAGGGACTCTGCAGATAGGTGGCTTCTTTTGGCTGCAATCATAGGGCAAGCCACCTGTCAATTATAGTTAGGTTCCCTGGTCCCACCCCTTTTTGAGTTTTAGAGGGAATTGGAGCCATTTTGAGTTCAGTCCACACAGAGCAGCTTTCCATACAGGACATGAAAGCAAGAGCTCCTGTAGAAAGCTTCGTCTTCTATGGCTTGGCCGGGAGACATACAGCTTTACAGCTTGGCCGGGGAAAAAAGGCTCTACAGCTTGGCCAGGGTTTACAGCCCACAGCTTTGCCAAGGATCATACAGCATTACAGCTCCTTTGCTGAGGGACTTCAGCCAGCCATCACTGAAACCTGAACTCCTTCTTTTCCCCTGGAAGTCTACAAAGCTCTGCTTGGTAAGGGTCTCTCGTGGAAGCCAGACACAGTTGGTACCGGGTGCAGGGGCTCCACGCCAAAAGAGGCAAGTACAGACTGCCCAGATTAGAAGTTAAGGATTTCCCCATTAGTTAATTACAGTTAAGAAGATAGTGCCTGTTCCCAGTGAACAAGATTGCAAGAGCCAATAGACTGTTAAGAAAGCTTTATTGTTTTCATCAATAAAGAACTTTGTTGGATTTACTTTAAGCAATCTAAAGACTCTGTTTGGGGGAATCTAAGGGCCTTTAATCTGAGGCAGCCCCGGCGTCCCATTGGACACAGAGAATTTATGCCCTGTCTACAGTCTAATGCACAGGCACAGCGTGCGACAGCACAAGCAGCCCTCCTCCCGATCCCACCCCAATCTCAAACACCCCTGGTACAGTTGGTGGGAACGAGAGAGGGGGCCTTCTCTACAATTGCCCCCACCCACTCCTCTGGAATTCTCTCCTGAAGGAAATTAGAATGGCCCCTTCACTGTCCTCTTACAGAAAGCTATTAAAAACACACCTATACTTCCAGGCATATGAAGAGCCTAATGTCTAAAGACCTGGCTTGTTAAATAAGGACTGCTTTACAGGATATGGCTTTTAATTCTGGATGTGACTTTTAATTTTAGACCTGGTTTTTAACCTTGTTTTATTGTTTTAATGTATGCATTATCAACTTTTTATGATGATTTATTTTATGATTGATTGTTTATAATGCCTAGTTGCTTTGTTTATTATTTCATGTTGTTAACCACCCTGAGTCCCCATGGGGTGTTGGGGCGGGGTACAAATAAAGTTTTAATTGATTGACGAGTCTTCACTGTCATGTAATCCAGTTCACAGCAAATAATCTGGATTTTATATGGCAATATAGTTTGGATCTACACTGCCATATAATCCAGATTATATGGCATCCCTACGGGGTGAGAAAGACAGGGTATAAATATGGTAAATAAATAAATAATTCACATTATTTGCTTTGAGCTGGGTTATATGAGTCTACACTGCCATATAATCCAGTTCAAAGCAGATGATATGGATCTGATGGGGCCTCAGCTGATGTACCTCAGCTGTGAAACTTCCTCCCCTTGGAGAGCTAACTGGCTTCAATGTTGATTCCATTCTGGTGCCAAGTCCAGATTTCACTTCTAACAAAATCCTTTTAATTTAATGTATTTTAAATTTGCATCAACATAGTGTTTGCTGTTGAAACTTAGCAGTCATGTTGATTTTTTTCTATTCTCTTTAAGATGTTTTATTGTTTTAATCTAGATTTTTTTTTAATTCTGTAATATTTCATCCATTACTACCCTGAAGTCTCACAAAAAAGGGAAGGCTTTAAATGTGTAAAGAAAGATGAAGAAATAAAACCATCCCAATATATCTCTAGTTGAGGTAGCAGTGGGATTAAAGTCAGGGGTGGAAAACCCATGTTATTCCAGGCAGTGGATTGAAACTTCCAACAGCTTGGCTCAGCATAGTCAGTGTAAAGGGATGGAGTCCAACAACCCCTGCAGGAAATGTATGATTCCCATTCCTAACTTCAATGGAACTAACAAGAAGATAATTTTTCAAAGAGAGAAAACACGAAAGACTGAAAAGTTATTCTCACCCTCTCCATGTCCCACTCTCTGAATGTGGTGGGCAGTGTACTTCTTACAGGCAACCCTAATATGTAGAACTAGCCGCCCCCTGCCATGCGTCGCCGTGGCCCAGTCTGTGTATATGTGCTTTGTGTGTGTATATGTGTGTATATATATTTGTGTATAGGTGTATATATGTGTGTTTACGTGTGTGTGTGTATGTGTGGTGTGTATGTATGTATGTGTGTGTGTGTGTGTGTGTGTGTATATATATATATATATATATATATATATATATATATATATATAAGCTGTCCCCTGTCACGTGTTGCTATGGCCCAGTCTGTTGATCTGGAAAATAAAGTCATGAGAAAGTGTTGGTTTCTAATATATGTAATTTCTTTATGTTTGTGGGTAAACAGTACTTCTTGTTTGTTTGTCAGTGTTGATGTGGAGAGTGTCTGGTTTGCCCACCCTGGAACATGCAACATATCATTGTCCTTCTTTAAGGGTCCCTTTCTTTAAGGGTCTCTATGACTGGATAGCTCTTTGTCAGGAGGACTTTGATTACATTTTCTTGCCCTGGTGAAGGGAGTTGGACTGGATGGCCTTAAGCATTTTCTGTTGATCATGGGGGATCTGTGTGGGAAGTTTGCCCCGATTCTGTCGTTCAGGGGGTTCAGAATGCTCTTTGGTTGTAGGTGAATTGTGAATCCCAGTGATTACAACTCTCAAATATCAAGGTCTATTTTCCCCAAACTCCATCTGTGTTCATATTTGGGTGTATTGAGTGCTTGTGTCAAGTTTGGTCCAGATCCATCATTGTTTGAGTCCACAGTGCACTCTGGATGTAGGTTAACTACAACTCCCAAACTCAAGGTCAATGCCCACCAAACCCTTCCAGTATTTTCTGTTGGTCATGGGGATTCTGTGAGCCAAGTTTGGTTAAATTCCATCGTTGATGGAGTTCAGAATGCTCTTTGATGGTAGGTGAACTATAAATCCCAGCAGCTACAACTCCCAAATGACAAAATCATAATTTTTTGAGTGATGGTCACTCCTTGTGTTGTGAGATTTTTTTTGCCAAATTTGGTGTGATTTCGTTCATTGGTTCTTTTGTTTTTAAGGTACTCATTATGCACAGAGCATATATATATATATATATATATAGAGAGAGAGAGAGAGAGAGAGAGAGAGAGAGAGAGAGAGAGAGAGATGTGTGTGTGTGTGTGTATGGCTTTGCGCATACGTTGTAATGTATTTTTTTGGCTTTTAAGTCTCTTCTGCTGTATTTTTTGTGTTTTTATGAGTGATGGTCACTTGTTGGCCTGATACGTGTATTGCATCCAAATTTGGTGTCAATTCGTCCAGTGGTTTTTGAGTTATGTTAATCCCACCAACAAACACTATATTTTTATTTATTTAAATTAAATTGTTTAAATTTGTTGATAGACTTCAGCTCCAAGAGGTAGGAGCTCCCGGTGGGTGGTGCAATGGATTAAACTCTTGTGCCAGCAGGACTGCTGACCGACAGGCCAGCAGTTCAAATCCAGGGAAAGCAGGTTGAGCTCTCTCTGTCAGCTGCAGCTCACCATGTGGGGACGTGAGAGAAGCCTCCCACAAGGATGGCAAAACACCAAAACATGTGGGCATTCCCGGGCAATGTCCTTGCAGACAGCCAATTTTCTGACACCAGAAACGACTTGCAGTTTCTCAAGTTGCTCCTGACACACAAAGCCATCAATTCAAAGTGCTGGTTTTGACCTACAAAACCCTATACGGTTCTGGCCCAGTGTATCTGTCCGAACGCATCTCCCTCTACGTCCCACCTCAGAGTTTGAGATCCTCTGGGGAGGCCCTGCTCTCGGCCCCGCCTCTGTCACAAGTGAATTGGCGGGGACGAGGAGCAGGGCCTTCTCAGTGGTGGCTCCTCACCTATGGAATTCACTCCCCAGGGAAATTAGATCAGCAACATCCCTCCTTTCCTTCAGAAAGAAATTAAAAACATGGATGTGGGACCAGGCGTTTGGGCAATCTGGCAGATGAATAAAGGATGGTGATGACGGATAGGAATAGACAATGTGGAACGAAGTATGGACTCTGAGTTGGCGAACGCTGTGCTTGAAATTGGCTATCGCCTGTGAGATATATTGTTGTTTTAATTGTTAACCATTTAATTGCTGTTTTTATATGTTATTGTATTGTGTAGGCACCAAATTATGCCACTTTGTAAGCTGCCCTGAGTCCCCCCTCGGGGGTTGAGAAGGGCAGGGTAGAAGTATACGAAATAAATAAATAAATAAATAAATAAATAAATAAAGGCCAATGGTCGGGAACGGAAGGAGTTTTTGTTGAATGCGTAACTGGGAACAATTGGATCAAAGTCCACACATTCAGCCAGTTGCAGTGTTTTTCTTTTAACAACTGTCAATATGTGGTTTATTATACTGTTGCTCCTTGTTTTGTTCATGATCTGTTTGTTTCCGATGTCAGGGTGTCCAATCAATCAAGAATTGCCTTGTTACTTCACTTTGTTTGTCAGCTTCGGCCTCTTTTGCTCAAACAGAAATACACACTCCTTGTTTTGAAGGTCACTTGGGCTTCTTAATGGACATTTATCCTGCAAACAGCACACTGATCTTTGACCATTCTGCAGGGCATTGGCAAATCTGGCACATACTGAACCTTGTTAGCTTCAGAATGACGGTGCAGCAATCGGAAGACACACAGTTCGCTGAATACACAGCAGAGGTTGCGGCTTTGTGAGCCAGCGCTGAAAATATAATTAGAAGGAAAGGGAGCAGGACAGATCATTCATTTAGGTCGGTTTTAAAACAGAAACAAAAACAGGGCTTTAATGAATGTACTGACCAATATGCTTTGCACTATTCCATCCATGTGTTGTTTTTTTTCACAATCTCTTTGGTTCCAACTCATTATGCTAGCCGGTTCATTAGTTCTGTCATTTACTGGAGGTAAATAACAACTCAGCCACCCTGAAAGCTATGAAAACTCAGTGGCCTATGAACTGTTTTCCCCACCCTTTGAATTTATCTTGTAATGCCGGAGCCAGACTTCTCTGGGGTGCAAAGATGGTCCACTTCCCCAGGCTTTTGTCTGGCTTGATTGCTTGCTTAATCACCTTTGATAGCTGTTAAGTCTCTCTTATTCCACAAGGTGTTTGGGGTGGGCTGGTTGAGCAGAATTTAAATGGTTTTAATAAGCATCTCTCCATGATTTAATGCGGCTGCTGGGGTTAGTTTGGCTTGGAAAAGTTATTTGGGGATGAAGAGAAAAACCCAGAATTCCCAAGCCAGCATTGTTAACCATGCCATTTGGTAGTTTATGGGAGAAATATTCCATAAAATACATTTCTCAAGTACTCCCCTTGAGCCTCTCTGGATGTGCATGTGTTAGTATTTGTTTCCATGTGCTTTCAAACTATTTCTGACTTATGGAGAGCCTCATCACAGCGTTTTCATGACAAACTTTAGTCAATGGGTTTGCTTTTGCCTTTCTTTCTGTGCTCAAAGTCACTAAGCCATGATTGAGTGTGGATTTGAACCCTAGCCCCAAAGTTATAACCCAGTGCTCAAACCAATACATCACACTGGTTCTCATTTACTTTGTGTAATATTTATTTCCATACTAGCTTGGGGACCCGGCGCTGCCCGGGTTATTTGAGAAAGGCATTGTGTGTCAAGGTTGGTCTTTATCAGTTATTTATGTGGCTCGCAGTGCTCTCAGGGAATTAGTGAAGGTACTGCGAGTTCCATGGTCCATGGTCCATCCTCCTCCAAACTGCACCAGGATGTAGAGTGAGTAATGGAGACTATGTATGCCAGGTTTGGTCTTGATCAGTCACTGGATGAACATCGCAGCAGTCTCGGGAAGTGAGTGAAGTTACTTCACGTCCCATCATCCGTGGTCCAATCTCCTCCCAACTGCACCAGGAGTGGGTCATGGGGGCTATGTGTGCCAAGTTTGGTCTTGATCAGTAATTGGATGAGAGTCGTAGCGGTCTTGGGAAATGAGTGGAGGTACACCAAGTCCCATCATTCATGGTCAATCCTCCTCCAAACTGCAGTAGGATGTAGAATGGGTCATGGGTGATCTGTGTGCCAAGTTTGGTCTTTATTGGTCATTGTTGGGAGCTGCAGTGGTCTCTGGGAACCGAAGTGTTGGAAAGTACCACAAATCCCATCATCCATTGTCTGTTCTCTCCCAAACCTCACCAGGATATAAAAGGGGTCATGGGGGTTATGTGTTCCAAGTTTTGTCTTGTTCAGTCATTGGATGAGGGTCACAGCGGTCTCGGAAAGCAAGTGGAGGTACTTCAAGTCCCATCATCCATGGTCTGACTTCCTCCAAACTGCAGTAGGATGTAAAGTGGGTCATGGGAGCTCAGTGTGCCAAGTTTGGTCTTTATCAGTCTTTGTTGGGGGCCACAGTGGTCCCTGGGAACCGAACCGTTTGAAAGTACTACAAATTCCATAATCTGTGGTCCACCTCCCTCAAACCGCACAAGGATGTAAAGGCATTCATGGGGGTTATGTGTGCCAAGTTTGGTCCAGATGCCTGACCCGTGTTGGTCACAGTTGCCTGTGAAAGTCTCCCAAAGCAGTTGCTCTACTCCGAACTCAAGAATGGAAAACGGAATGTTGGTGGACAGGAAAAGAGATTTAAAGATGGGCTCAAAGCCAACCTCAAAAACTGTAGGTCAGCTGTGACCAGCAGTGCTGCAGAATTTGAAGAGGCACGAATGGAGGGCAAAAGGGAGAAGTGTGCCAAGAGGAAGGCGCGTCAAGCCAACCCCGACCAAGACCGCCTTCCACCTGGAAACTAATGCCCTCACTGCAGAAGAAGATGCAGACCAAGAATAGGGCTCCACAGCCACATACGGACCCACAAGAATATTGGAAGATAATCCTCCTTGGAAAACGAGGGATCGCCTAAGTACACTTCCCCCCGCCTTTATGAAGGCCTGTTTTGTACGACCCTGTTTCTTTATGAACTTCTCCCTCGCAAATAATCTGCTCCATTCCTATCTCTCCCTGAGTTTTTAGCATTTTATTTTGTACATGCGGCCCGCTCATTGTCATTGTGATTTTAAATGATTTTGTATTGCCTACTGTATTCATATGTTTTATGTATTTTACTGTTCTGTTGTGTTTTGGTTTTTATTTTATTGTAATATGTTGTTGGGCTTGGCCTCATGTAAGCCTCCCTAAGTCCTCGCAGGGGAGATGGTGGCGGGGTATAAATAAAGATGATGATGATGATGATTATTATTATTATTATTATGCCGTCCAGCCTCTGAACACATCCCTTTCCCCTTGCCTGGAGCTGAGCCTTCCAAATCCTGAGAATTTATATGCTGGGTTGTAAGCCTTCGACAATACAATTTATATGCTGTTGGAAGTCTACCCATGCGGGCTGGTGCATCTCTGCCAATGAGAGCTTGAACCCCGCTTGTGACACAGCCTCCCACACAGGCAATGGTGACAAGTTGGGGGGGGGGGGACACAGTACAGACAAAAGAAATATGAGCTTTAATGGATGGATTTGCCTGGCCCTTCCTAGGCCTTTTGATAAGTGGATCTGGGCAATAGTCAGCCTACTCTTAGGGCCCTAAGATCATCTGAGGAGACCCTGCTCGCTGTCCCCCCATTGTCACAATCACGTTTGGTGGGGACAAGGGACAGGGCTTTTTCTGTGGTGGCCCCTTGGCTATGGAACTCCCTCCCGAATGAAATTAGATTGGCTAAAATCCTGGCTGTGGGATCAGTAAAATCCTGGCTATGGGATCAGGCTTTTGGAGAGTAGACTGACTTGCTAACATACTGACCTATATACAGAGGCGGCCCTAGGTAATTTTCAACGGTAAGCAAACAGTATTCCCCCCCCCCCCCCAAAATAATTGATACATATTTTCTGTTCGTCATGGGAGTTCTGTGTGCCATATTTGGTTCAATTCCATCATTGGTGGAGTTCAGAATGCTCTTTGATTTTAGGTGAACTATACATCCCAGTAACTACAACTCGCATATGTCAAGGTCTATTTTCCACCAAGAGAGCCTCAATAGCACCCCCTGGCCAAAATCAACTATACTGCAAATGCTTACTTTGCGTAATGGGTTGAGCCGCCCCTGCCTATGTAGAACTGAAGGACTGCCCCTGGATAATGTTTAAATCGGTGACCGTTGACTGCTTGTTGTCTGTTTTTATACTGCTTTTATATTGTTCATATGGTTTTATACTGTTTATATTGCTGTTTTATTATATTGCTGTTAAATTGTATATTCATGTTTTGATGTGGGTGCCATGGGTGCCAATTTGTTAGCCGTCCTGAGTCGCTCTGTGGAGGTTGAGATAGGACGGGATATAAAAGCCCTAAATAAATAAATAAATAAATAAATAAATAAATAGAAGCCATGTAGCCTGTCCTGATTATTGAAATGGTGATTTGATGGGATCAGGTGAGCCAAGTTTCTGAGAAGGGGAAATGTCATTGTTTTGGGAAGGCTGCAACATTCCTTCTCCTCGCAGAGGCACAGTTTGGTGATCTGGGAAATAAAGTAATGAGAAAGTAATGAGAAAGTATTGGTTTCTAATATATGTAATATCTTTATGCTTGTGGGTAAACAGTATTTCTTGCTGTTTCTTTGTCAGTGTTGATGTGAAGATTGTCTGGTTGCCTACTCTGGAATATGCAACATATAATTGTCCTTCTTTAGGGGTCCATTTCAAATCTATGATACTATATCTCTCTCTGTGTTAATCATATCTATCTATATCTATGGCTGGATCGCTCTTTGTCAGGAGGGCTTTGATTACATTTTCTTGCCCTGGTGAAGGGAGTTGGACTGGATGGCCTTAAGTATTTTCTATTGGTCATGGGGGTTCCGTATGGGAAGTCTGCACCAATTCTGTCGTTCGTGGGGTTCAGAATGCTCTTTAATTGTAGGTGAAGTATAAATCCCAGTAACTACAACTCCCAAATGGTCTATTTCCTCCAAATTCCATCTGTGTTCATATTTGGGCATATGGAATATTTGTGACAAGTTTGGTTCAGATCCATCATTGTTTGAGTACATGGTAGTCTCTGGATGTAGGTGAATTACTACTCCCAAACTCAAAGTCAATGCCCACCAAACCCTTCTTGTGTTTTCTGTTGGTCGTGGGAGTTCTGTGTGCCATGTTTGGTTCAATTCCATCATTGGTGGAGTTCAGAATGCTCTTTGATTGTAGGTTAAATATAAATCCCAGCAATTACAACTCCCAAATGACAAAATTCATTTTTTGAGTGATGGTCACTCCTTGGGTTAATAGGTGTCTTGTGCCCAAATTTGGTGTCAATTCACCCAGTGGTTTTTGAGTTATGTTAATCCCACAAAGCAAGGGCGCTCCTGAGCCCAGGATCGGTAGTATAGGAGGCTTGAAGAAGGTTGCTATTTCCTTTAAGATGAAGATTATTACAGTTGCAGTGCAGCAGAATTATAGGGTATGAGGTTACAAATGCCTTATATAATGTTTATTATTAGGCCTGGGTAACAACGCAAAAATTTGTTTCTAAAATCGATTCTTTTTTTGGGGTTTTTTGCGTTTCGATATTTATAATAATTACAAAATTTTCCTTTTTAAAAGTTCGGTATTTACGAAATTTCGTTATTATTAACGAATCAATTCGTTAAAATGGCGGACGCGGTTGCGCAACATGAAAATATTAGTTTTAAATAATAGTTTTAATACTAATAGTGTTTAATAATAGTTTTAGTCTGCCCCCTCTCTATCCCTCCCTCCCTCTCCCTCCTTACCAACCGGGCGGTCCCCTCCGTCTCGTTGCTGCGCCTCCTCCTGCGTTTCCTTTTCCCGGCGGGGGAGGCGATCGGGGGAGTCAGCAACCGGAGCGTCGTCGGCCTTGCCGCTGCTGCTGGGCGGGGGTCTTTCCCAGGGCGGCGGATGCCAGGGCCCCACCGAGCGGGCACGCCGGACCACCCCTGCGCCGGGCCGGGCATGTGTGGGGTGTGCATGCCCAGGTGAGCCGGGAAAAGGGGGAAGAAGGGGGCGGGGGAGCCAGGAGAGCGAGGGGAGGAAGCCAGGCCGGGAAGGGAGCTTGCTCGCTCAGTCTCTCTCTCTCGCCTGCCTTCCCTTCTCCTTGCCCCTGCTCGGGCCCCTTTGCAGCCAGGAGCTGAAATAATAACGAAACAATTACAAAACAATTACAAAATAGCTTTAAAAATTCGTTTCGTTTTTTAGTTGCTCCTGGATGGTTCAATATCGCTTCGTTATCAAGAAAAATAACGAATTATTAACGAATTACGAAATTAACGAACGAAACCGCCCAGCCCTATTTATTATGTATAGTTTGGTTGACTGTTCTCTTGATAGCATATCTTCTGGATGTAGCACAGTCTGAAATCTGTGGCTTCCTCAATACAAGTTCTGGATGGAAGACTAGTGGCAGAAGTATATTTTGAAACTTTATTAAGGTCAGCTACAAAGTAGACATCAGTGGTGTCCTCTCCCAAAATTTTTCAACAAAATTATACAATCCATAGCGAAACTGTTTGAGATTTCTTCAAAATCCCTATTTTGTTTTTGAAATTAATTTGAAATTTGCTTCCAATTTGACTTTAGATGAAATTAGGTGATACTAAAGGGACGTTAAGAACACATGGTTTATGAAAAGAGGAAAGAGAAATGTCACTACTTTTATCTAACTTTAACTTTACTAGATGGCTGTTTTCCCCACAATTCCTTTTTTTACTCCAGTTCCCAGAATCCTGAGCTAGCATTGTCAATTGGAGGTTTCTGGATTACTGTTTGTAGTCCACAAAAGTAACACTTCCAAGGTTTGGGTTTATTTTTCCTGAGGAACTCCCAAATTTACTTCAGCCTTCAATTTCTGAGAAATGGTGGTAGAAATCATGTAGAAAACAGTTAGAAAAAGTAGATTTATTTTGTTAGAGTATTACAGTAGCATTGTGTATGACAAAGTATCTCTTCATTGTTTATGAATGGGGAGGCGAGCGCATACCTGGTGTCCAATAGGAACTGTGGCTTGGATACATGACTATCCTTGTTGCTCCATGCAGTAGAACTAGTATTTCAGGGCTATTATTTACGAGGGAGGATTCCACAATTGACATGATTGCAGCAAGTGGGAGGGCAAACTGCAAAAGAAAAACGGTGTATGAGCAAAGCACTTTGTTCCTGGACTGGCTTATTCTGATTCAGTGGAGTCAGGATATGGATCACTTATGTATTGCACATCATTAACTTGCCAATTGCATTGTCTGGAAATGCTGTTGGATGCCAGTCAGTGGTGCTTGGTTTTCACCTTTCATATCTTACCTGTCACTGTTTATGAAGCTTGAAGAATTCTAGCATTAAAACTTCAGGCCGGTTATGTGTCACTGCTTGCAATAAGAGGTAAATGTATTGTCGAAGGCTTTCATGGCCGGAATCACTGGGTTGTTGTAGGTTTTTCCGGGCTATATGGCCATGTTCTAGAGGCATTTTCTCCTGACGTTTCGCCTGCATCTATGGCAAGCATCCTCAGAGGTAGTAAGACCTTATTACCTCGGAGGATGCTTGCCATAGATGCAAGCAAAACGTTAGGAGAAAATGCCTCTAGAACATGGCCATATAGCCCGGAAAAACCTACAACAATGCAATAAGAGGTAAAGCCACAAGTGAGAAGATGATGGTTATCCAGATTTTACTACATGAAAAGAGTTCTGGCCCTGGTTCAGCAGTGAATGCAGAAAGTATGATTCAAGGTACAGGGTTAGTCAAAATGAATAGGCCAATTCGGCTACAATTAATTTTCTTATTGGCCTATTCATTTTGACTAACCCTGTACTTCTCAAGAAAAGGACTTTGATCAGGCAAAATAAATTGTTAAAATGCAAGGACATTAACTAACGTTGTTCACCTGTCTGTCTGTCTGTCTGTCTATGTATATAATAAAAGTGAACTTATGTATGTATGTGGGTGGCGGTGTTTGTATGTTTGCGGCGGATTTCCTATCGGCTCCTACTTCCAGAGACCAGTGTGACCCCCCATCAATGATGGATCTGGACCAAACATGGCACACAGAACCCCCAGGACAAACAGAATATACGGGAGGAGTTTTGGGGGAGTCTGACCACAATGGGTGGGAATTGTAGTTCATCCTACATCCAGAAAGCACTCTGAAGCCCACCAAATTTGACTTGATCGAAGTCAAATTTGGCACACAGGAACTACAGAACATACTCATTATGCACAGCGCATTTTTATATATATAGACTTTGGTTTAAGCAAGAATCAACAGGAACAAAAAAAGGAAGAACCGAAAAAACACCAAGCCTTAAGTGCAAGTAACAAAGGTAGGTGACTATTTTAAAAATGCAAAGGTAGAAATGCTATTCTAAGCACATTTTACTCTGGAAAACAAGCCACACCAATCTCAGTGAGACTTACTTTCAAGCATATGTGCATATGCTTATGATCCCGTTTAAGAGGCCTTTGAGTTTTTAAACTTTTGGGACAAAGAAAAGACGGATTTGACGAAAAGGTCAGGAATGGAAGCCCAGAAATTGGAGTCATTGATATGGTGATTAAAACAATAAACATGAAAGGCAGTACCACAGGTCATGTGAAGGACAACACAACAGTATTCCACACATCCAATCCCCTGGTAATATAGACTGAAGCCACTTCTATTTAAATGTAAATATTTGGTTAATTTGAAGATGTTTCTAACACCACTTCCATTCAAGCCTGCATTTCTCCCTATACATTTCAAGTTACAGGGTAACTTGTAACTGGACAAGGGAAGAGTCGCCATGAACTCATAATTCTCCATACATTTTCCAGAGATAAATTTCTTTCAAGATTCAGTTGGAGAAAGGCACTTATCTGTTTTTTCTTAGGTTGTGGTAAATATTTGCACTACATATGTGACCTTTTCAGGTAAAACATCTATAAGAATATGATAATTATCTGTTTGCATGAATGAATACTAAATATGTTGTCGAAGGCTTTCATGGTCGGAATCACTGGGTTGCTGAGTTTTCCAGGGTGTATGGCCATGTTTCAGAATAATTCTCTCCTGACATTTCACCCACATCTATGGCAGGCATCCTCAGAGGTTGTGAGGTCTGCTGGAAACTAGGCAAACAGAGTTTATATATCTCTGGAATGTCCAGGATGAGACTTGTCTGCTTGAGGCAGGTGTGAATGTTGCAATTGTCCACCTTGTTCAGCATTTAATGGCCTTGCAGCTTCAAAGCCTGGCTGGTTGCTGCCTGGGGGATCCTTTGTTGGAAGGTTTGCTGGCCTTGATTGATTCTTGTCTGGAATTCTCCTGATTTTTGAGTGCTGCTCTTTATTTACTGTCCTGATTTTAGAGGGTTTTTTTCATACTGGTAGCCAGATTTTGTTCATGGTTTCTTCTTTCAGATAAAGAAAATCCCACATTTTTTGCTTTGAACAGGAGTATATGCAGAGGCGGCCCTAGGTAATTTTCAACGGTAAGCAAACATTATTTTGGGTTCCCCCCAACCAATCATTGATATATATTTTCTGTTCGCCGTGAGAGTTCTTTGTGCCATATTTGGTTCAATCCCATCATTGGTGGAGATCAGAATGCTCTTTGATTGTAGGTGAACTATACATCCCAGTAACTACAACTTGCATATGTCAAGGTCTATTTTCCCCCCAAGAACGCCTCAAGAGTGCCCCTGGGCAAAATCAACTATACTGCGAATGCTTACTTTGCGTAAGGGGTTGAGCTGCCCCTGAATATATGGCAATGTGGACTCAGATAATGAGTTCAAAGCAGATATTGTGGGTTATTCTGTCTTGATATTCTGAATTATATGGCTATGTGGAAGGGCCCAGAGATGGAGGAGGCTGCAAAGGCCATCATTCTAGTCCAACCGTCTTCTGCTAAGCACAAATACACACTTAAAGCACTCCTGAAAGATGCCTTTGTTTAAAGACCTCCTGCTTTCCGCTGTGAAACTGTTCTTACAATAAAGATGTTTCTCTTAAGGTTTAGGTGCAACGTATGTCCTTGTAATGGAATCCTTGTTTCAACAGTAGAGATAGGTTGGCAAAGGTTGATTTCCAAATGTTCAGAGTCTTGCTTCTTTATTAATCAATTAATTATTATCCAGCCTTTCTTGCAGGACAGGACCAAACCTGGCATAGGTAAAGATAAAGGTTTCCTCTCAACATTAAGTCTACTCTGGAGGTAATCAATGCTAATCAAGGTGGTCAGTTGAAACATTCACATCTAGCTCCAGCAGACAAGAGTCCTTTGTCTCACCCTGGTCATTCCACAGATATATAAACCCTTTTTCCTGGTTCCAACAGACCTCACTACCTCTGAGGATGCTTGCCATAGATGCAGGCGAAACATCAGGAGAAAATGCCACTAGACCATGGCCATATAGCCCAAAAAAACCCTACAACAGCCCAAGGCTTTGAATGTTGCTTCCTTGCTTATTCAAGAAGGAATTTCATAGAGTTTGGTTGTATTATCTGCCATACTGAAATGCTGTATGTACTCTTTGACTCTTAAAGAAGATATATGGGATTTCATGAAAGAGACACACATGTACTCTGTTTACTATGATGCAGCCATGAAGCCCCCAAAGAGCTACTGCTGCCACCAATATTTTTAGCATTACAAAGGGCTAGAAGTGGCACCAGAGAAGCCAGAGGTACGAAATTAATCCACGAATAAACCCATACGAGCACAATTCAAAGTGCTGGTTTTGACCTACAAAACCCTATATGGTTCCGGCCCGGTGTATCTGTCCGAACGGATCTCCCTCTATGTCCCGCCTCGGAGTTTAAGATCTTCTGGGGAGGCCCTGCTCTCGACCCCCCCCCCCCCCCTATCACAAGTGAGGCTGGCGGGGACGAGGAGCAGGGCCTCCCCAGAAGATCTTAAACTCCGAGGCGGGACATAGAGGGAGATCCGTTCGGACAGCATATTATTTGAGAACACAGAAATGCTGGACCACTCTCACAACCACCATGCCAGACTACACAGAGAAGCCATTGAAAACCACAAGCATGTGGACAATTTCAACAGAAAGGAGGAAACCATGAAAATGAACAAAATCTGGCTACTAGTATCAAAAAACTCTAAAATTACAACAGCACAACAACAGAGAGGAAACAAACAAGAACATCTAATCACCTCTCAACCAAAGTTTGCTCTAGGCACAGTCAGGCCATTATATGCTTATCAAGGTGGTCAGTTGAAACATTCACACCTAGCTCCAGCAGACAAGAGTCCTTTGTCTCATTCCACAGATATATAAACCCTTTTTCCTAGTTCCAACAGACCTCACTACCTGTGAGGATGCTTGCCATAGATGCAGGCGAAACGTCAGGAGAAAATGCCACATGGCCATATAGCCCGAAAAAACCTACAACAACCCAGTGATTCCGGCCATGAAAACCTTCGACAATAAATCAAAGCTATACGTCCCACATGGAAGAATACAAAGGCAGGGAAGCTGCCAAGGCGGCGACTAGGGCCATAAAGCAGAAGAGACTCCGAAAGGGAAGAAGAAACCAAATCCGATCAACTTTTTTCTGTGCCGCGCGTTCTGCGCATGCGCGCCCAACGGCCGGCGGCGCATGCGCGCTGCGGCCCGGCTCGTCGGTTGAGTAAGGCGGGCTGCGATTGGCCGCGGCGGCGACGGCGAGCGAGGCCGAGTGTGTGAGGCGCAGTGACGGAAGGAAGGCAGGCAGGAAAGCAGGCAGGCAGGCGAAAGCGGGGGGCCAATGGCGGAGAGATGGTCCAGGGCCCTGTTGCAGGAGTAGTCGACACCGTCCCGGCGGCTCCCAGGAAGCGGCGGCGAAGGAGGCGGCGAAGGAGGAGGCCGCAGACTCTGCCGGGAGGCCTCGACGCCGGCGCCTTCACGCGGAGAAGGAGCAGCCCAGGCCCGGGGGCGTCGCCCGAAGACGGCGAGCGAGCAAGGAAGGGGGAAGGCGGCGGAGGCGCCCCGAGAGTGACGTGCGCGCCAGGCCGGGCCCTCTCCTCCTCCTCCTCTTCCTCCTCAAGGCGGCCTTCCTTGCTCACTTCTTCCCTTTTTTGAAAAACAAACCTCATAATTTCCTCCTTCGCGTCACTGGGCCTTGCTGAGGTAAGTCCTGTGAGGCAGAGGAGCGGGGAGAGGCCCAGCCAACTTCCTCAGGCCTTGCCTTGCTTTGGGAGGCAAGAGACGACTGTCTTTCACGCTCTTACGCAAACGACACTCTCTCGGCCTCAGAGGGAGGCCCAGACTCCCCCCCCCCCCAACAAATACTGTCTTATGAAAGGCTCGGGCCTAGGACGCCTCTCCGGCCTCTTCTACACTGCCATACAATATCCAGATTGTCTGCCTTGAACTACCAGTGTAGACTCATATAATCCACTTTATCTGATTTGATAATCTAGATCAGGGGTCCTCAAACTTTTTAAACAGAGGGCCAGGCCACAATCCCTCAAACTGTTAGAAGGCCGGATTATAATTTGAAAAACAAAACATGAATGAATTCCTATGCCCACTGCACATATTTGTAATGCAAAAACCACTTAAAACAATACAATAATTAAAATGAAGAACAATTTTAACAAATATAAATTGATTAGTATTCTAATGGGATGTGTGGGCCTGCTTTTGGCTGATGAGATAGGATTGTTGTTGTTGTGTGCTTTCAAGTCATTTCAGACTTTGTTTGACCCTAAGCGAGGGCCAGGTAAATGACCTTGGAGGGCCGCATTCGACCCCCGGGCCTTAGTTTGGGGACCCCTGATCTAGATTATAGGAAACCTCTCCGGACTCATCTACACTGCTATACAATATCCAGATTGTCTGCTTTGAACTACCTATTATATGCCAGTGTAGACTCATATAATCCACTTTATCTGATTTGATAATCTAGATCAGGGGTCCTCAAACTTTTTAAACAGAGGGCCAGGTCACAGTCCCTCAAACTGTTGGAGGGCCGGATTATAATTTGAAAGAAAAAAAATGAATGAATTCCTATGCCCACTGCACATATTTGTAATGCAAAAACCACTTAAAAACAATACAATAATTAAAATGAAGAACAATTCACCCTGATCTAGATTATAGGAAACCTCTCCGGAGTCATCTACACTGCTATACAATATCCAGATTGTCTGCTTTGAACTACCTATTATATGCCAGTGTAGACTCATATAATCCACTATTTGATTTGATAATCTAGATCAGGGGTCCACAAACTTTTTAAACAGAGGGCCAGGTTGCATGGATGTGTGGGCCTGCTTTTGGCTGATGAGATAGGATTGTTGTTGTGTGCTTTCAAGTCATTTCAGACTTAGATTGACCCTAAGCAAGGGCCAGGTAAATGACCTTTCCCGGGCCTTAGTTTGGGGACCCCTGACCTAGATTATAGGAAACCTCTCCGGCCTCTTCTACACTGCCGTACAATATCCAGATTGTCTTCTTTGGACTGCCTATTGTATGCCAGTGTAGACTCATATAATCCACTTTATCTGATTTGATAATCTAGATCAGGGGTCCTCAAACTTTTTAAACAGAGGGCCAGGTCACAGTCCCTCAAATTGTTGGAAGGCCGGATTATAATTTGAAAAAAACAAAACATGAATGAATTCCTGTGCCCACTGCACATATTTGTAATGCAAAAACCACTTAAAAATAATACAATAATTAAAATGAATAATTTAAACAAATATAAATTGATTAGTATTTCAATGGGAAGTGTGGGCCTGCTTTTGGCTGATGAGATAGGGTTGTTGTTGTTGTTGTGTGCTTTCAAGTCATTTCAGACTTCATTTGACCCTAAGCAAGGGCCAGGTAAATGACCTTGGAGGGCCGCATTCGGCCCCCGGGCCTTAGTTTGGGGACCCCTGATCTAGATTATAGGAAGCCTCTCCGGCCTCTTCTACTTCCATACAATATCCAGATGTATGGATGCTTTGAACTACCAGTGTAGACTCATATAATCCACTTTATCTGATTTGATAATCTAGATCAGGGGTCCGCAAACTTTTTAAACAGAGGGCCAGGTCACAGTCCCTCAAACTGTTGGAGGGCCAGATTATAATTTGAAAAAAACAAAACATGAATGAATTCCTATGCACACTGCACATTATTATTATTATTAACTTTATTTGTACCCCAAGGACTACTTTGTTGACTGTAGGATTTATATATTTTAGTTTGGAAAATAATATTGCATAGTAATTATTAATATACGTAATTCCTCGAGTTTACATATTGACAGGCACTGTAGTGAGTATTGCATGAAGGAAAATTATATGTTACAGCAGTGTTTCTCAACCTGGGGGTCGGGACCCCCCTGGGGGTCACGAGGGAGTATCAGAGTGGTTGCCAAAGACCATCAGAAAACATAGTATTTTCTGTTGGTCATGGGGGTTCTGTGTGGGAAGTTTGGCCCAATTCTATTCTTGGTGGAGAACATAATACTCTGATTGGAGGTAAACTATAAATCCCAACAACTACAACTCCCAAATGTCAAGGTCTATATTCCCCAAACTCCACCAGTGTTCACATTTGGACATATTGAGTATTTGTGCCAAGTTTGGTCCAGATCCATCATTGTTTGAGTCCACAGTGCTTTCTGTATGTAGGTAAACTACAACTCCAAAACTCAAGGTTAATGCCCAGCAAACCCTTCCCATATTTTCTGTTGGTCAAGGGAGGTCTGTGTTCCAAATTTGGTTCAATTCCGTTGTTGGTGGATTTCAGAATGCTCTTTGATTGGAGGTGAACTATAAATCCCAGCAACTACAACTCCCAAATGACAAAATCAATCCTCACCACAACCCCACCAGTATTCAAATTTGGTTGTATTATTGGATATTTGTGCCCAGTTTGGTCCAGCGAATGCAAATATATCCTGCATATCAGATGTTTACATTACAATTCATAATAAGAGCACAATTACAGTTGTGAAGTCGCAACAAAAATAATGTGATGGTTGAGGGGGTCACCACAACATAAGGAACTGTATTAAGGGGTTGTGGCATTAGGAAGGTTGAGAACCACTGTGTTACAGTATGATCTTGGTTTATGATGTAGAGTTCGCACAGTGATATTTACTGTTTTCTTTGCTATCACCAACATTTAGTAATTTATTATATGAAAAGGTTAGCTAACCCTTAGCAAGCAAGGTGAACCCAAGACTTATTATTATTATTATTATTATTAACTTTATTTGTACCCTGCTAGCATCTCCTGAAGGACTCGATGCGGCTTACAAAGGCCAAGGCCTCAATAAAAACAACAACATAATAATAATACACATAACATTATAAAGCAAATCAAAAAATTAAGCAAAACAGTAAACAAAAGCAATACATCATAGCACAATAAAACTAGGGCCGGGCCAAATGTAATGGGTACAGATTAAAAGTGCTGAGTATGACAGGTGAAATATAGGATTTAGGGTGAGTGCGATGTGCAGATGATCTTAAATCTCTGATAAAGTGCTTCTGGGACATAATGCTAGGGTTTCCTATTCTGGAAAGGCACACCGGAACAGCCAGGTCTTCAAACTCTTCCTAAAGATTGCCAATGTAGGGGCTTGTCTGATGTCCTTGGGGAGGGTGTTCCAAAGTCGGGTGACACATATCTTATTTGTAATGCAAAAACAGTGGCAGTGTAGAAGGGGCCTATGTGACTATGTCAGAAAGCAGGAGCACGAGGCTGGGAGTTTGAAGGGGGTGTTGCTTTTGTCCCCCCCCCCCCCCCCCTTTCCTGATTGGATCATTTCAAGGCCTTTCTGTGTCCTCCTTGGTGACTTAGTTAGGCTCCTTCCACACAGTTGTCTAAAATCCATGTTGAACTGGATTATATTGCAGTGTGGAGCCCCTGGTGGTGCAGTGGGTTAAACCCCTGTGCCGGCAGGACTGAAGACCCACAGGTCACAGGTTCAAATCCGGGGAGAAGCGGATAAGCTCCCTCTATCAGCTCCAGCTCCTCATGCGGGGACATGAGAGAAGCGTCCCACAAGGATGATAAAAACATCAAATCATCCAGGCGTCCCCTGGACAACGTCCATGCAGACGGCCAATTCTCTCACACCAGGAGCCACTCCTGACACGACCAAAATATTGCAGTGTGGACTCAGGGCCCTTCCACACAGCCATATAACCCAGAACCCAGCCATCTACAGATCCAAAAGAATACTAATCATGGAAGACTATCCTACTCGTCCAATGAGGGATCCCCTAAGTAAGTAAGTATAACCCAGAATATCAAGGCAGAAAATCCAACAATATCGTCTTTGAACCGGGTTATCTGAGGGCCCTTCCAGATAGCCCCTATATCCCAGGATCTCATCCCAGGTTTTCTGCTTTAAACTGTTATATATGAGTCAGCACTGCCAGATAATTAGGGATAAATAGAATACCTGGGATCAGATCCTGGGATAAGGGGCTATCTGGAAGAGCGCTTAGTCCACACTACCATATATTCCAGTTCAAAGTAGAAAATGTGGGATTTTATTCAGCTGTGTCAAAGGGGCCTCAGACAACCCACTTCAAGGTAGATATTGTGGATTATCTGCCTTGATATTCTGAGTTATATGGTTGTGTGGAAGGACCCTTGGTGATCGGGCCTCCTTTTTGGTGACTTCTGAAAGGAACGTGCTGAGAGAATTGTGAGAGATGGCTGTGCACTTTCCTTGGGGTTAACTTGAAAGGAAGGGAAGGGTTGAGGTAATTGCTTGCCCTCCTAGGGACCTTCTATACAACCATATAACACAGAATATCAAGGCAGAAAATCCCACAATATCTGCTTTCAACTGGGTTATCTGAGTCCGACCTGCTATATAACCCAGTTCAGTGTGGATTTTATACAGCTGTGTGGAAGTGGCCCTAGAGAACCCCCTTGTTCCCCTTTTTCTCCCCTCCTCTTTACTTCATTTCCTTTTCCACTGGGCTCTTGTGGAAAGAGTTGATTCCAGGTTGGAGCTCGGCAGGATCAGGGGGATCGTAATCTAGGGCAAGAGGCGTTGACTTGTAAGAGCCCAGGCCTCTCTCGCCTCTTGATGTGACGTTTCTCCTGGAGTCACTCATTTCAAATCTGACCTGGGCTTTTTGTTTTGTTTTTGTTCTTAGAAGTCTAGCAAAGGAAAGTGCCTCTCCCCACTTCCTCATTGTTCAGGGAGACCCCCCAGATCGGATGTAGTTTCTGTGCTTATCTCTTGGCTCTTTCTAGTTCCAGTGGAGGAAAGTGCCCAGATCTAACATTAGCATAGGTTTTTTTCTTTTTTTGTTAAAAATCCGGATCACATGTGTCAAACTCATGGATTGTGGGCCGAATCCAGCCTGCCATGCCACTTTCTCTGGCCCTCCAGATGCTGGACTACAACTCCTGTATTCATCATCATCAGATACATGTTTAGAGCTGATGAAAGTTGTGATCCAGTAACATCTGGAAGGCTGCAGTTTGTTTTGTTTAGTAACAGACAAGCTGGAAGGTGTCCAGAAGAAACTGAAATGATGAAAGGTCTGGAGACCATGCCCCATGAGGAACATCTTAAAGAACTGGGCATGAAGACCATCTTTATGAACTCGGCATGTTTAGTCTGCAGAAGGGAAGGTTGAGAGGAGACATGATGCCCATGTATAAATATGTGAAAAGATGCCATAAGGAAGATGGGGCAGACTTGTTTTCTGCTGCCCTGGAAACAAGGACTCGGACAATGGGTTCAAAATACAAGAACAGAGATTCTACCTGAACATTAGGAAGAACTTCCTAACCATAAGAGCTATTCAGCAGTGCAGCTCTCTGCCCCAGAATCTGCTTCCCTGGAAGCTTTTAAACAGAGGCTGCATGACCATCTGACAGAGGAAATTTGATTGTGCTTTTCGTTCATGAGAAGGGGGTTGTACTAGATGGCCCACGTGGTCTCTTCCAACTGTATTATTGTATGATTCTAGTAGGATAGTGGGCTTTGAATTTAGATATAAGCATGTGGATGTGATATCTGACTTTAAAATGTCCTTTAATCTTTCCCCAACCTCCCAGCCTCAAGTGCTGTTGGATTGCAATTTCCATTGTCCCTAGTCCTCATGGCAGGTAATAAAAAGTGATGTGAATTATCCTTCAATAACATCCAGGGACCCAAAGTCGGTAAGAACTAAAGAGCACTGACCACTATGTAAAAAAATATACAGGGTATCTGTAGATTCTCTTTACCATTTACCATTTTTAAATGATAAAAATATTTTACCAACACCCTGTATATAGATGACCCTCTTGTGTGCACGGATTCTCCATCGTGGATTTAACGGCCCCTTGAAGGCAACTGTAAGCCTGCTCTGGCTCTCAATGACAATGATTTTGACCAACCCTGTTCTAGATTATTGGCTTCATATTCCTCCTATTTCCTGCCATTATAAACCCATCAATGATTCAGGTATTCCCACAGGCCACTAGGTAGGAGCAGTGCTAGAAAATAAATTATTAACATACCCAAGGCATGCTCACTTTAAAATGACTGATCAGGTGGAATCAACTCTCATTACAGGATTTAAGTAAAGCGTCTAAGTATAATATCATTAATTCAAGCATGGTGTAACCACTTTAATGGTCTTTCACCCCCTAGTTTCACTTGATAACACTGGCCAATTTTGGTGCCTCAAATGTTAGACCTGCATCTCAGCATGGCTGATCTGCTGATTCCCTATAAACACTAATTTTTGAGATACAATACATATACCATATAAGTCACCATTTGCTAGCCCATAGAAAACCATGATTACCATGTATAAGAAACTAGTGCTGATGTGGTCTATCCAATGCAATTTTCTGAATCAGCTCCCCAAATAATGCCAGGAACGGGCCTAAAAACCAAGAAAAAAGGAGTTTGACACCATTTAAACTTCTGTGGCTTAATGCAATACAGTCCTGGAAGTTGTTGTTTGGTGACGTATCAGCATTATTTCACAAAGATGGCTACACACCTTTTACCATTACAACTGCCATGATTTTATATTATTGGACCATAACAGTTAAAAGTTGGGTCAAACTGAGTTAATTCTAGAATGTTGCTGTAGCCTCTGTGGCCAGCAGCATGGAAGAGTTAGATTGAAAAGGAAACTGTAAATTTAAAACATTTACACAAGAAGTGCAAATGAAAAGTTACAGTAAGATCAATGTGGGATATGTTCCAAGAGCTTCATGGATGCATTAAACTACGGGGAATAGAGAATCAACCTATGTTTTGACTATACAGGTAGCCCCCAAGTTATGCACATACACACACACAAGATTTGGATAGCAGAGGGAAGGGTTAATACCCTGTTTTACTGTCTGTGTCCTGTTCAGAAGATTTCTCCTCCCTTTCTGTCCCTGTGATAACTCGATTTTGAAAACTTTGGGTTTTGTGGAGACAGATTGGTGAGAAAGCTTCAGATGACACCTTTTCACCATGGCCACTCTTTCAGGAGTGAATTTCCCTTCGAACGGGTAGATTTCTCTCACTTCCTGTTGTCTCACACCTGTTCTTAACTATGAGTTGTCAGTAATTAGGCTGTTTGTAACTTGGGAACTTCCTGTATATGATGTCGAAGCAAACCAAAGCTGTCAGAAGGCCCACAAACACTTCTGGGGAATTTTTTTTAGCATGAAGCTTTGTATATTGAGTCCTGCATGTAAGTGCTATATTCCTTGCATTTCAAAATGAATAGTATTTTTAACATCTTCAGAATATGTTCACTTGTAACCTCAAGCTGATATGCATACGTGAAACTTAGTTAGGCTAGATTGTTGGGAGAATGCAATATAGGGTTATAAGCAAGCTAATCTTCAAATAAACAATGTTGTATATTTTTACAAAGATAAAAAGCTCTGAAAATGAGTGCATCCAAGTGATTTAATTTTTTTCCCTTGGCAAGTAATATTTTTTCAAACTGTGGGAGACCACCAGTGAATACCAAGTGTGATAGAAAGGAAATGACAAACTACCTGAGTATTCCTTGCCTATGAAAATAAGTCAGCAGGAAACTTGAAGGCATATACATGCACACACATCTCAAAATTATATTGGTAAGCTACATCAGTACAGAATTGTTGATGTCAGTGGGATGACACTTTACCAGTTTCATTAACATGTTATGTTCGAAAAGAAGTGTGTTCATAGTAGTCTGTTAATAGACTGAACTTTTTCTGTTCTTTTGTTAAATACTGCAGTTAATCTGCAGATATATAAAGAGTGTTTATACTATGTATTGCCGAAGGCTTTCATGGCCGGAATCACTGGGTTGCACTAAGAAGCCACACCAAAAAACTGCCAGGCCATCAAATGCTAATCAAGGTGGTCAGTTGAAACATTCACACCTAGCTCCAGCAGACAAGAGTTCTTTGTCTCACCCTGGTCATTCCACAGATATATAAACCCTATTTTTCTAGTTCCAACAGACTTCGCTACCTCTGAGGATGCTTGCCATAGATGGAGGTGAAACGTCAGGAGAAAATTCCTCTAGAACAGTGGTTCTCAACCTGTGGGTCCCCAAATGTTTTGACCTTCAACTCCCAGAATTCCTAACAGCTGGTAAACTGGCTGGGATTTCTGGGAATTGTAGGCCAAAACACCTGGGGACCCACAGGTTGAGAACCACTGCTCTAGAACATGGTCATATAGCCTGAAAAAACCTACAACAACCCAATGTTTGCTAATATTTGTGCTTTTCTATCAAATATTAATTGCAAAATGGTAGGGGCTCTTATTTTAAAAAACAAACTTTAAAAATATCCAGACCCAAAAAATCTTTTAATAAAGATTACTGTTTACTTAATTCAATTTTTAGCACAGGACATGTATTGAGAGGGTTTATCCTACACTGATAGTAAAATATGCTTGGCTAGGTACACTACAAAGAAAAGCAGAATTTTTAGTTTGTAAGGAATTTTTTTCATAGTTTCCACTTAATGAAATTTCTGGCTTCCTCTTCATGACCCACCAGTATTCAGTTGTGTGTTTTACACGCTGTAACATAGTGCTTTGAAGTGTTTGTGGTTATTTCAAATCATTGATTCAACTTGTATTTTGTAAAAATGTTATTTGATTTTATTTTTCCTCACAAATAAGATGAGAAATAAATGTAAACAAATATATTTCTCGGAGTCGAGTGCAAAAAGAAAAGTTAATGCTAAAAACAATATGAAACTCATTATCTTTAATATCTTAAATTATGTACATATATATTCTTTTTGGATACATATGTGTTGGTATATTCAATTGTTCAGATTTTTTTGAAGTCAGGTGAAAATATAGACATATATATATTGAATTATGTCTTGCTATGCATAAAGCAACTTTGGCATATGGCAACATCTAGGTCCTTTCTGGCAATAAGCAGTTATATTACTAAATCAGATATTCATTCTAAATACTTAAAAAAAGTTTTTGCAACTTTACATGGTTTTATCACATATTTTAAAGCTTATAGATTTAACTGAGGTTTCATATGCTGATTATTTCCCTGTAATAGTATAGTCTGTTCATTTGTCATGGCTTTGATTTATTTTTCTTTAAAAAAACCCATCCTTTGTATTAATATTTAATATTGTCAGTGTTGCTTTTCAAAGTAAACCTGCTTATCTGGAATGGGGAATCATAACTTGTAAGGCTATTGGTTTTTTTTTTCTATTTCAGTTTCTGATAAGCCAAGTATTTAAGTAGTTTCTTTCATATAGCAATGTATGTGGAAAACATACTTTCTTTTTGCCATGGAATCTGAGGTTGTTTCAGTTCTAATGGGGTCAGCCTGAATCTTGTAAAGCAGGGGTCCACAAACTTTTTAAACAGAGAGCCAGGTCACAGTTCCTCAAAATGTTAGAGGGCCAGATTATAATTTGAAAAAAACATGAATGAATTCCTATGCATACTACATATCTTATTTGTAGTGCAAAAATCACTTAAAAACAATACAATAATTAAAATGAAAAAGAATTTTAACAAATATAAACTTATTAGTATCTCAATGGTAAGTGTGGCCCTGCTTTTGGCTCATGAAATAGGATTTTTGTCGTTGTTGTGTGCGTTCAAGTCGTTTCAGACTTAGGTTGACCCTGAGCAAGGGCCAGGTAAATGACCTTGGAGGGCCGCATCCGGCCCCCGGGCCTTAGTTTGAGGACCCCTGTTGTAAAGGTTATTTGTGAGTTTTTAAGCATTTATTTCCTCTCAGTGTATGTGTGCTGGGAGAGTTCTTGTCATCTTAGAGTGCATCTACATTATAGAATTAATGCAGTTTAAAACTACTTTAACTACCATGGCTCAGTGCAATGGAATCAGGAGAATTGTAACTTTATAAGAACTTTAGCTGTCTCTGCCAAAAAGCTCTGATGCTTTATCAAACTACAAATCCCAGGTTTCCATAGCATTGAGCCATGTTAGTTAAATTGGTGTCAAAGTGCATTAATTCTATAGTGTAAATGCATCCTCAGTTGTGGTCAGTTTGAATTGGTTTTTCTCTTTTTTGGTACTAGGGAAGTGTGGTTGATGATTTGGATCCCTCGTTCCTAAGTAGGCTGTGGTCAAGGTGTTGCCACAGAACAGCATCGGTATCATTCACTCTTTAGAGAGAATAGGTTAGCATGCTGTAAAACTTGCAATCTTTTTAGAAACTACCCTGCTTTGGCACAATTTATAACTTGGAGGATATCAAACAACTGTAATCATTATTAGAAAGTAATTTCTGCTTGCTGTTATATTTTGATCTTTTCTTGTATATATTCTAAAATGTTTTTTTTTTCTTTCAACAGAGAATATGAAACAGGAGTCAAAATGACATCCAGGTTTGGGAAGACATACAGCAGGAAAGGGGGCAATGGCAGTTCAAAGTTTGATGAAGTTTTTTCCAACAAACGGACCACTCTTAGTACAAAATGGGGAGAAACTACCTTTATGGCCAAGCTAGGACAGAAGAGGCCCAACATCAAGCCAGACATTTCTGAAGTTCCTAAAAAACCCAAATTAGAAGAGGAAATAATAGAAGATCCATTTGGATTTGACAGCGATGAAGAATCTCTGCCAGTATCTTCAAAGAATGTGTCACAAGCTAAAGGATCCTCTCAGTTGGAGTCTGTTGAAGCATCTCACTCTGGAGACTTCACTTCTGCACTTGAATCTAATAGCAAAATTATTCAGCCAATCAATGAAGATGTGTTGTCTATCAAATGTGTGTCTTTGGGTAATATAGTACACAGCTTCAAAGAGAAGAACTCGAATAGAAAAATGGATGATGGTGAAATCAAAAGCAGCAGTGCTTTTCCTGTAATTGCAGGTATGGTTGGATAATATAGTCATGTTGAGAGTTAATATCTTAACTAGATTCAGTTACTTGTTTCTGACCCACTGCTCATGTTTCTCCATGACCTGGTTGTTTGGGGTAGGGAGGAGACTTTGGGAAATGTCTTCTGTTTGTATTTTTTTGTTTGGTCAAATTTCTTTTCACTTTGTCTGAATCTAATGACCATCTTAATACTAAAACAACAAGTAGTATTTTAAAAAAATAAAACAGGGTTTTATGGGTAAAATAGAATTGAGTATTTCTGAGTTGGGACATAATATTTTGGATTTATTGTTCATAGACCACCTAAAACAACTAGGTGCTTTATAGATAAATCCTATTTAGTGAGTAAAAGATCCAACATGGGAGACTAGGACGTGGAACAATGGCTTCAAACTACAAGAGAGGAGATTCCATCTGAACATGAGGAAGAACTTCCTGACTGTGAGAGCCGTTCAGCAGTGGAACTCTCTGCCCCGGAGTGTGGGGGAGGCTCCTTTGGAAGCTTTTAAACAGAGGCTGGATGGCCATCTGTCAGGGGTGATTTGAATGCAATATTCCTGCTTGTCAGGGGGTTGGACTGGATGGCCCATGAGGTCTCTTCCAACTCTTTGATTCTATGATTTTATGATTTCTCAGCCTGGAATTTGATTATAGAGTTGTGCTGGAAGACTTAGAGATTCCTAGAGTATATATTAATTAAATCTGTTATAGTCAAACCCACAAAAATGAAATCTGTAAATGTGGAGGGCTGACTGTATGTTGCTCAGAACAGATATTTGTGAGACTTTATAGGTGATTAGAGCTTTGCTTTCAACGTGAACATGATTTCGGGAATTCGTTTCTTGTGATGATTTAAAATTTAAATCTGCTCAAACGTGTTATTACTAATAGTGCAATACAGATAGTATATCCCTAATTATCTAGACATCTAACTGCATGGACAACTTGACTGTAACAGACTAATCCTCTTAATATAGTTTGTTGGAAATTATAAATCGTCACAAACTATCAGGTGATTCCTTTAAGACATTGAAGAAAAGATAAGACAACACACAGTTTTATAAATATAAGATAATTCCCATAGTAATGAAAAGCCATGATTAATTTGAGATCTAACATTTGTGGACTTCTGAAGCTATGGAATAAAGTTGTGTCTCCATCATCATTTTGGAGATGGATGGGAATACATTTTGGTTGCCAAATTAAGCATTCAACTATCAAAAAGTAAAGGTGTCACTGACTCACCAACCCGTATGAACAATTTTGGATTTTGGAGTATTTCAGTTTTTGGAATTCAAGAAAAGGAGTGCTCAACCAATATGTAGAATTTTCTAAACAATATTGTGATTCTCAAGAAAACACCATCTTCCTATATAGTTTTCTAGTTCTCTCTCCCCACTACATCCAGAAAACTCAGCTTTTGTTTGTTTCATAAGTTGTCTCCCACTGTCTTTACTTTTTATTAAAACTGCTGCAGACCTTTGGGTTATTCTAAGCCAGGGGTCCTCAAACTTTTTCAGCAGAGGGCTGGTTCACGTTCATGAGAAAAGCCTGAACGAATTCTTATGTACGCTGCACATATCTTATTTGTAGTGCAAAAAAGCAAAACAAAACAAAACACACACACACACACACAAAAACCCCCCGAAAGAACAATACAATATTTCAAATGAAGAAGAATTTTAACCAACATAAACTTACAAGTATTCCAATGGGAAAAGTGTGGGCCTACTTTTGGGTCATGAGATAAGTTAATTAGGATTGTTGTTGATGTGTGCATTCAAATCATTTCAGACTTAGGGCAAACCAAAGTATAAAGTTTAGGCCTGGGGCTGGGTAAATATCCTTGGAAGGCCGCACCTGGCCCATGGGCCTTACTTTGGGGATCCCTTCTTTAAGCCTTCTGGCACTTCCCTCATATGTGGATAGTGCTGTTTTAGCAACACAAAGGCACATGCTTTGAAAAAAAATGTATTACTAGTAAATCTGATATAAGCCTTTTCTTCTTATTTGAAATGTTTGGAAAATATTTCAGAAATGATATGATGTTAAGAGCGTTATCTTTACCACAGGGTAGTCAGTCCTTTGCTCTTGATTACTGTATATTTGCAAATATGAGTTTGTTTCATTTGCAGCATAGAACACAACATACATTTAAATATCTGGCATTTATATATAATGCTTGTATAAAGCATTTTAAATGCACTATACTATGTAACAAAATTTGAAAATAATTATGATCCTAGTTTGAAAGTGCCATTTATGTTTAAATTGTGCAGCACTTACTTTGAAAGTAGTTATACTCCAGAAGCTCTTTTTGTGGCTGCCCCCAAACTATGTTGAATCGGTTGAGACTCAATGAGATATTTATTGAAAAACTAGAGCAAAATGTCCTACAAAGGTAAAGGTTTTGCAGTTTAATAAACTTTTTCCATGTTTTATGATATATCTAATTAGGAAATGATATTTAGAACCCAGAAACGAAAATTGTGTTACAGTTTTATTATAGCAGTCTTTATAAGAATATTGAACGTTTGCACACTCAATGTAAAAGTTAAAACTTAGTAAATTGTTGGAAAAATTTAAGTCAACTTTCCAAAATATAATCTATTCCTAGAATAGTTTAAAAACACTTCCTACTTAATTATGATAAATGTAATGCATTTAGTTTATTATTTTTATACATAAATTTTTTGAGTAGTACAATATGGTTTTGAGTTACAACTAGTTTCTTTCTTATGATAACACCTGTATAGACCTTTAGAAATTTGAAGAACCATTCTGCATATAGAACAGTGGTTCTCAACCTTCCTATTGCCACGACCCCTTAATAGAGTTCCTCATGTTGTGGTGACCCCCAACCACAAAGTCATTTTCATTGCTACTTCATAACTGTCATTTTGCTACTGATATCAATTGTAATGTAAATATCTGATGTATTTTCATTTACTGGACCAAATTTGGCACAAATATTCAATACACCCAAGTTTGAATACTGGTGGGGTTGAGGGGGGGGGATTGATTTTGTCATTTGGGAGTTGTAGTTGCTGGGATTTATAGTTCATTTACAATCAAAGAACCTTCTGAACTCCACCAATGATGGAATTGAACCAAACTTGGCACACAGAACTTCCATGACCAACAGAAAACGCTGGAGGGTTTGGTGGGCATTGACCTTGAGTTTTGGAGTTGTAGTTCACCTCCATCCAGAAAGCACTGTGGACTCAAACAGTGATGGGTCTGGACCAAACTTGGCACAGATACTTAATCTGCCCAAATGTGGACACTGGTGGAGTTTGGGCAAGATAAGCATTGACATTTCTTCGTTGTAGTTACTGGGATGTATAGTTCACCTACAATCGAAGAGCATTCTGAACCCCACCAAACTTCCCATACTGTGTTTTCTGATGGTCTTTGGCGACCCCTATAACACCCCTCACGACCCCTCCAGGGGTCCCGACCTCCAGGTTGAGAAACACTGATATAGAAGAAGCAATGCATTCAGAAATACAATTTAATTCGTATAACATGCAAACTCATACTTCCTGGGTTTTTTTTTATAGCTCTAAGGGTCACTTGAAACCTCTATATTTTAACTGTGAATGAATTCTAGGATTCCCCATAGTTCTTGTTCATGCAGAAGCAGAGAAAATAGAGGTTTTGCTTTCATATGATTCTGTAGTTTTGCTTAGTGGTGTGATATGCAACTTATAGGTGTTATATTGATCTTCTGACTTACATATCTTTTTGTTTAATATCATATATTTCTGAGACTCTTGTGTGCAAAAGATGAACAATAGATTTAGTTACAATGGAAGAAAACTACAGATGCACATCATAGGCAGTAATAATATTCATTAGCAAAATCCATCTGTTTGTGAATGGAAGAAAAGTCAATCAAATTTCTGGTGTATTCAGATGAAATCCCACACAGCAATGCTCATTTCAATTCCTGGAATTCTTCATGACATAACAAGTGTACTATCATTAGACATGTGTCTTCATAAATAATAAAATTAATTGTACATGTAAGTTTATATAATTAAGTGGTATTTCTGGCGCTGGCATTTTGTAGTTGTAATTTAGGAAATTGTTACCTTAATTTTTTCTTAAATGGATGGTTGGATATCTGTGGACCTTGACTTCAGATATTAATACCCTCGGCGATTTACATTTCACACATCTAGGGTAACTTTTGGCGTTCTTAGTACTGTTCTACTCTCTTTCTAACCAGTAGTGATGAATTATAATGAAAAAGAAGGACATTTTGCCCATTAAGAGTTGCATTTGCCTGACACACTAAATTACAGCTTAAGTCCATTTACACATCGTACCAAATAAGTATCTAGCTTTGCATTGGGAATCATGACGTCTCTAATCCAGTTAAATTCCAGTTCGACGCAACTCTTAACCAACTTGGCCAATATTCAGGAATGTTGGGACTTCCAGCAGCATCTAGCAGTCTGCATAATTTCAGTCCCTTAAGTATATATACTCTTCCTCCTAAACAGTGAGGAGTAATTCAGGAGTAATTCAGAAAATTTTACTGTTGTACAAAACTGTCAGTTCAGACACCTTTAAACTATAGATGCAAAGCAGAAATAGATTCTTCAGAACTGAATTCAGGAAGAGTGGCCGTGAGTTTTATTATGTTCATTTATGTTGTACTACACTGTGGCTTAGACCATACAGGCAGTCCCTGAGTTACAAACTTCCCAACCTACAGACAACTCCTAGTTAAGAATGGGATTGAGACAACAGGAAGGAGAGAAATCTGCCCCTAGGAAAGGAATTTCACTCCTGGAAGAGTTATGGGGAAAAGGTGTCTCTACTGACGTTTTATCACTAATTCTTGCTTCCACAACAAGCTACATTTTTCAAAATCTAAATATCACAGGAACAGAAAGTGAGGTAAAAATCATCGAAATAGGGGCACAGACAGCAAAACAAACATCATAGGAGTGCTAACCCCTATGCTATCTGAAGTTCAAAAATTTACCTTATAAACAAATTCAATTTAAGAGCACACCTCCAGTACCCATCTTGTTTCTAACTTGGGGTCTGCATGTATGTAATAATGGCTCTATGTGAATACTTTTCGTGTGAGTTATGAATAGACTGTTGCCATGTTATTGTGTGTCTAGACTTCTCAACCTATGGCAAGCTTGATGTGAACCTATTGCAGGGTTTTCTTTGCAAAATTTGGTCAGAAGATGTTTGCATTTATCTTCCTTTGAAGTTGAAAGAGTGTGACTTGCCACACAGTAGTTTTCACGGCCAAGCATTGAGTCGAACCCTGGTCTCCAGTAGCCAACACTGTCTAGTGCTTATCATTTTCAGATTGAATAGCAACATTACTTGTAGGTTTTCTTTTTCAAAGGTATCTCACATTAATATTTCTGGCAGTGGAAAAAAATGGAGCTTTGCTGAATATCTAGGCTCGGTTTTTAAGAAATGCTAGGTGACTTTCATTATGCCTTGTGGCTTAGATGTGTGCAGTACTGATTGGAAGCTGGGAAGTGTTTATGTAATGTTTACCTTCTGACAAAACCTTGAACTCTACTGACTAAATATAATATAATACATGAAACATGAAAAATATGAACATAGTTGAAGCTTTCAAAAGTGAGAAAAGATCAGGAATCGTATAGATAAAAAATTAGGCAGGTTGAAAAAAATGGAAAAGAACTAGTTTGGGTGGTTGTTGTTTTTTGTCATAATCCTAAAAGCAAGACCATCTCTGAATGTTGAATGGCGGGCAGTTCAGGATAGAAAAAAGAAAGCCCTATTTTATGCAGCATATAGTTAAAGTTTAGAATTTATTTCCATAGAGTGTCTAGTGATTACTGTTATCTTGGTAAACCTCGAAGGGAATTAGTATAATTCATTGAGCTTCTATGCATGGTGTATGTATGTATGTATGTATGTGTGTGTGTGTGTGTGTGTGTGTATATATATATATATATATATATATATATATATATATATTACTTTCACTAATAGGGATAACACACCTGTGCACAAGTTGTTGAGGAACAAGAGAAAGAAGATGCTGTTGGCCTTGTGTTTTGCTTGTGAGCTTCCTATAACCACATGATTGATAACTACACACCACATTTTATTTGACCAAGTATACTCTTACAGTTCATTCTAATGCCATGTATGGCTTTCAAATACCATGATAAACAAAAGATGAAAGGTGATCAAACTAGACTTCTCTCTGTGTTTAGTATATTTCTCTTTATGTAACCTCACATTTAATTCATGAATGTCTTGCCTCTTTCCTCTGAGTGCAGATACATCACATTCCGTTCTGTCATAAATTGTGTTGTGTTTTTTTTTTATAATCAGATATTGTTTAAGGTAGACTTTTAGAACTGTAGAATGAGGGGCTGGCCTGAGACGTTTTACTGCCTTAAGTGAAGCCATTAATTATTTGAATATTTCCTCAATACTGGTAATGCAATCTTAATTGCTTAAGATGTGAAAGCTCAGGGAAAACAAATGAAAAAAAAAGTGTTTCTTGCTCTCCGTTTTTTTTTTGTTGGTTTTTTTTTTTTGTGGTAATGATGTACAGGTTGATTATCCCTTCTACAAAATGCTCCAGAATTTCAGGATATTTTATGTCTTAATTGAGGTCAATAGTTTAGCTTAAAAGGGGCAGAGAGACATAAAGCAATATCAGTGTACTCAAAATGGGAGAGCTAGGGAAATGTGTTCATGTTCTTCAGCCTCTGACACCTGAGATGTTTGCCTTACATTTGGACAGAAGTCCTCAAACTAAGGCCCGGGGGGCGGATATGGCCCTCCAAGGTCATTTACTTGGCCCTCACTCAGGGTCAACCTAATTCTGAAACGACTTGAAAGCACACAACAACAATCCTATCTCATCAGCCAAAAGCAGGTCCACTTTCCCATTGAAATACTAATAAGTTTATATTTGTTAAAATCGTTCTTCATTTTAATTATTATACTGTTTTTAAGTGTGTTTTGCACTACAAATAAGATATGTGCACTGTGCATAGGAATTCATTCATTTTTGTTTTCAAATTATAATCTGGCCCTGCAACAGTTTGATGGAATGTGACCTGGGCCTCTGTTTAAAAAGTTTGAGGACCCCTGCACTTGGATGTTATCCTTGAACATGAGAGAGCTCTGTAAGCACTTGTCCTATCAACCATTTTCAGTCCTATTTCTAGTCTCTGGCTTGAATTGCTCAAAACACTTTTGAGAGGCTCTACACTTTCTTTTATGCCCTGAATCTAGATAATAGTTCTGGATTCTTACATTGACTTTCCAGTCATTGTTGGTGTATAAATGTAATAAAAGCATACATGTTTACTTTTCCAACAATTTCCTTAAGCCTGACAGTAATTCTGCTGATTAAAACCATTCTGTCAAAGGAACCAAGAGAAGTATAATTTGTCCACACCCAGAACTTCACGGCATTTCTTTAGACTGTATGCTGGTACGCTAGAAAACTCTTGAACAGATTGTAGGCAGCACGGAAGGCAACAGGTAGAATAGAGCAGAACAGAATCCTGTTGTGCTAGTAGAAATGTGCTATTTATGCAAGTTGAAGGTTGGAAGTTGTATAAATGAAATATATACTACTGTATATTAATGTTACTTTTGTTGACCATTCCATGAAATACCCAGCAAACATGCTTGTAAAAACTTGTTATGGCATGGATACTGTTAAGAATAACTGTTGGGAGGATTCTAGATGGAAGGTTATGCAAAGTTTACATGAAGATTACAGCAGCAGCTAGGCATAGCAAAGGTTTCTAAAGGGGCAGATTTGATCAAAGTGGCTGGAAGTGGCCAAAACGCACCATAGTATCAAGTTGCAGCAGCAATTCTTAATGGATACTTTCAAAGTGTTCTACCAGCTGAATTGTTGAGTATTAATGTGACATTTCTGTTTATAGTACTAGCAATGCAAAGAGATAAATTGGATAATCAGTGATGATAGATGTAGACGTGAAGCTTCCATTCACCTTGATGCAAAACATCTCAAAGTGCTGTAAACTGAGGAGGAAGGATTCTGCTCCCCATATTTAAATCAGACTGCTAGGATTCCCCATAAAGCCTACTATGAATCATGCCTTGGCCTTGCCTATTCCTCAAGCTTCTCGCAATCCCTTATTTCACAGAGATTCCTTTACTTGCCATCAGCTTCCCTAACTGGGAAGATGAAAGATTTATGGAAAAAATGATTTTCTATCTGATCTACTCATTTATAAGTCTAGACATTTAGTCAAAAGCACAACCTAACAACTTTGATGGACTTATTCATGGGCCAGTGTAAGTACTATAGTTTTACTGCTATGATCAACTTCTACTGCAGTGGTTCTCAACCTGGGGTCCCCAGATGTTTTTGGCCCTCAACTTCCAGGAATCCTAACAGCTGGTAAACTGGTTGGGATTTATGGGATTTGTAGGCCAAAAACATTTGGGGACCCTAGGTTGAGAACCACTGTTCTACTGGAAGCTGGACATAGAATCACGTTGGAGATTTCAGAGATTTGTAGTGAGGAATATAGAAATCACTGGGTCCTCCAGTATGATAAGAAAGTTGACCGGGAAATTCCTAGTTAGAATGGCTTAAATCAGATCAGTGAATAATCAAATTCATAAAAATCAAAACCACAAATGGAGGGGGATTACTGTAGTTAACTCCTGTAACAGTCTAATTGGATTATGTGAACTGGATAGGAAATTGTCTTTTACACTTACATTTAGATACTGAAGTTTCTAGTTTGATGCTGAAGATACTGAGGACCCTCTGAGGGTGCCAGCCACAGGTGCAGGCGAAACGTCAGAAGATGCAGCTAGAACATGGCAATACAGCCTGGAAACCACATAACATAGTGGAGTGCTCACATACATAAACTTTGTTGGCTTTGTTGTAAATTGCCTCATCCATTGACATTTGAGATAATAACTCTGTTTCATATTCTATTTCAGCACTTGTAGTAATTGTTTCAAAATAATCCTCTTCTTTTTTAGTCTTTTTACCTTTATATTATTTATATGGAAGCAGTCACGTGTCAATGTGTCTTGTAAATATGTTTAAGCAATAAAATGTACATGGTGTTCTCTTTGAATTGCAACTCTTTTTTTCAAATTGCTTTACATGTGTTTGAAAGGAAATTGGATTTTGTTAGTTCCTCAGTTAAATTGCTTCAACTTAAACTTTGTTGTATGAAGAAAATAATTCTTAAAGTCAATTGTAGCAACAATCCTAAGAAAGGAATATGGAATGTTAATTTTTCACCACCATTAACTGTGATACTACACAAATGTATTTGTTTATTTATTAAGAGCAGTCATATGCAAAGTTGTATCTAATGCATCTCAACAATATATTTTATTTCATCTTGATGTACATTCAGCTAACAGGCCATTAATTATAGTATAGTAAATGTGGATAAAGTTACAGTAACAAAAATAATTAACCAGCCTATATATGGTATATTACTTTATGTAAATTCGTGTTTCACTTTTTGTAGAAAAACCAGAGCTATGTCGTGGCTGTATTTCCTGATGTGTTAGTTGCCTGTATAGTTTTGCACATGTGCATGTTGTATTCTTTGTCCTAAAGAGTGGCTTTATCTTTAGTGGCAGTACAAAAGCATTGCATTTTTAGTATCAAATCAGTGTCTTATTAAGACACACATACAGAGCCTGTTATTAGACCTCTGCTTTCATTTCTGTAGATGAAAAGTGTTGTTAAGCTGGAGATCTCAGTGTATTATATTTCTGTACTCATTCTGTTGTTTGTTTGTTTTATAGATACAGTGCAAAATTTTACTGAAGATAATGAGAACAGTCACTTCATCTACAAGAATGCTGATGACAATAATACAATTAATGCTGGAATAGCAGAAATCTCTGGGTACAATTTTGAAGTTAAGGAATCTCATGTTTCTTGGGACTCCCATATTGGGAAGAAAGACTCACTATCAGAAGCATCACATACTAAAGAATCATTCGTAGCTGGCTTATATGGATGGGAAGATGAAAATGATGATACCCGGAGAGGAGAATATTTACTAGGTTTTGATGATGAACCACTTTCAGAAGTAAAAAACAAGGATGAAGATCTAGTCAAAGAAATTGAGACTCCAAAGGAAACCATTAGTGAAGAAGTGATGCAAACTGTTCTCAGGTCAAGTAATTGTCGGACATACTGTAGATCAAACAAAAAATCACAGGGAATGACAAATTTTGATAAGCTACTGGATGGCACTCTTCAGCCTCTAGCCAAAGCAAACAGTGATTCAAATACTGATGGCGTGAACCCAGTAAGAAAAGTTGCTTTAAGTAGCGGGACCAGTTTTAGAGGGACAGTTGGAAGGACTAGAGATTACACTGTTCTTCACCCATCATGCTTATCTGTTTGTAATGTTACAATACAAGATACAATGGATCGTATTGATGAATTTGCCACAGCTGCACCTACTGATCTGGGAGAAGCAGGACGTCTCAGAAAGAAAGCTGACATGGCAACAACCAAGACAACAACTAGATTTCGACCTAGCAATACCAAATCCAAAAAAGATGTCAAATTGGAATTCTTTGGGTTTGATGACAGTGATGAAGGAGGGGGTGGTGAAGGTGGATCTAGAACCTCTGGAAGTTCAAACTATAAAATTAAGTATTTTGGTTTTGATGATTTAAGTGAAAGTGAGGATGATGATGAAGACCGGCAAATAGAAAGGAAAGTTAATAAGAAAAGAAGCAGAATAGCACCACCCTCATCATCACTTCAGTCCAGTTCTGATGGAAGTGAGAACTATTCACAAGATAGCCAATCAAGCAGTAATCCAGGTAATGTTAGTTTGATATATCTGTTTCATAACTTACTAGAGTTGCATTGATAGTTGATAAAATATGTAGTCCCATCATTGGGAAATATAGCTTAAGAAACTCGCATTTATTATGTAGACAGTGTCATGTTTTTCTTATCCGCACTCTGTGTGTCAACTGCAGTTTTTCTTTTCAGGTTGTTTTAAAAGCCCTGGTCAGGCAGAAACTAGTCTGATTTCAGAACGATTCTCACATTACAAATAGCGAAACAGATTTTATTGATGCTGCATTCCAAGAACATATTTTGTCCACATTGGACAGCAAAATATTAAGGGGGCCTGTGTATCACAGTAGCCTAATGGGATTTCTATCCGCCCTCCCCCCAGATAATTACAAGTAAGAAGTGATACAAGTTCTTTTAATCCCATATTGCACTACGTAACAAAAATTTAAAAAATTCTGTTCCTGGTTTGAAAGAGTTATTTCCTGTTTAATTGTGCATTACTTACTTAAAATTAGTTGTTATACTCCAGAATCTTAGTTTTTGTGGCTTCCACGAACTATGTTTTAAGTGGTTGAAACTCTATAAGATATTCATTGAAAGACTGTAGCAAAATGTTCTGCAGGATGTCCTACAAGAACAGTTTGGAATATATCAGGAAAAGTGCCTAATTAGTTAAAAGTTAAACTCTTAGAAAAAGGCCAGAGAAGATGGAACATCACCGACCTAATAACAACTGCAGAGTGCATGGAATATGAAGTGTTTCAAGTTCTTAAGATGTTATAATATTTTAAAAGATGACTAAATTCCATAGCAGCCTTGTGTAATTTCTGTTAAATTCAAATGAGGAAATTGGGTAAGTTAGAGAACTCCTTACTGACCAAAATCTGATCCAAATTTAGGATATACAGCAGGAATGGGCAAACTAAGGCTCGGGAGGCTAGATTCGGCCCTGGGGTGCTTACTTCAGACCCTCCTCATTTTCTCTGTCCTCTCAGCCTAAGGACACAATGGCCTGCTACATCCTTATGCAGGAAGGGGAAGGCACACAGCAGCTAGAGTCTTCTAGAGCATGTTAAGCCACCACATGTCTTGTTCTTCTCCCAGCATAAGAATAGTGCAAGAGGCCCTGTCCTTTTGCTGAGAGGACGGCCCGAGGAAGGCACATAGCTGCTTAGAGCCCTCCGGAGTGTTCTTGAATGTCGCCTTTCTTGCCTTCCTCCTGGCATAATGCAGAGAGGACAGCTCGAAGATCGGGGGAGGAGGATTGGGCAGTCGCCGCATGTCTCGTTTTCCTCCCAACATAAAGATGGAGCGAGCAGTCTCATCTTTATGCCAGTGGGACAACCTGAGGATGACCCGCCCAATACTCCACCCCCTCCTGCCATACCTTCTCACAGGCCCTCTCCCTCCTGGCCCGGCCCTCTCTGTCAGGCTCACAAGGCAAAAAAAAAAAAGCCCATGCCTGTTATACAGTGTTATTATAATATTACAACAATGTAATTGCATTGTACTGTGTCTCAGGCTATCTTGGAAATCTAAAGAAAAAAAAATCTTCTGTCTTAGTAACTGCCTCTGCATTTCTGGAAAAACACCAAGGTACTGAGGGGTTTTAAAAGTTTCTAGTGGTAAATATGAAGAAATGAATAATTGAATGATTGGAAAATGATGGGGAACATTCTGTCCAGTTTCCATCTCACCCTCCTCAATTTTCTTGCTAAGTGCTAGAGAAATGGCCTCTATTGCTGAGCAGATAAAATACTCCTATCCTAAGCTGATCTATTTGTATTTGCTGAAGATGGTATTTGAAGGGTTTGCATGTGTTTGCATATATATATATATGCTGTTGATCGATGTCTATATTAGTAGCAAGTAGTGTACAAAATGGAGTGTTAAAAGTGGGTTAGCAGCATCTACTTTAGTCTCCCTACTATACTTGTTAATATGCTGTTTTCTGGTTAACAGTGTTAATTTTGAGTGGACACAGTTTTGAGTACTGTATACAGGACTATAATGGCGCTCCATGCAGTCATGCCGGCCACATGACATTGGAGGCATCTATGGACAACTCTGGCTCTTTGGCTTAGAAAGGGAGATGAGCATCACCCCCCAGAGTCGGACATGACTAGACTTAATGTCATGGGGAAACCTTTACCTTTTTATAGTATACAGGTAGCCCCCAACTTACAAACAAAATAGGTTCTGCAGGTTTCTTCTTAAGTTCAATTTGTATGTAAGTCAGATCATGTACATTTATGAAGTGTAACTCCAGATATATGTGTGTGTGTGTACATGTGTGCGCACACATACACACAAAAGCTTTGGATAGCCTAGGTCTTCGCACCCCTGTAGTGTTTGTTATGCTGTCTGTGACTCTGTTCAGAATATCTCACCTTACTTTCTGTCCCTGTAATGATTTGATTTTTGAAAATTTTGGCTTGTTGTGTGTGGAATCAAGAATTAGAGATAAAGCTTCAGTGGAGACACCTTTCCCCCATGATAACTTCCAGAAGTGAATTCCCCTTCCTAGGAGGAGATTGCAAAATGGAATGTCTGTTCTTTTAGTTACATATTCTGTGTAGCAAGAGGTGGGTGTATTGCCTTGCAAATGAAATTGGACCACATCATAGGCAGTGGTGAATTACTGTGATAATTTGACAATTCAATTGTGTTGTTGGAAGCAGTTGCCATAATCTTAGGGTTTAAATGTTTCAGTTCAGGTACCTATAACTTGAACCTCTTTCAGTAGTACAAGGGAACCTAGATTATGGAATGTAATGAATGAAATACTTGAAAAGCAAGGTAGACGGGATATACTGATTAATCATTGTAAGGTGATTTAGTCAAAATATACATGAATTAATCATAGAGGGGGAGAGCATTATAGAGACTAGATAGCAAAAACCAGGTACTACAAAGGCGTTTCTCAATTTTGTGTAGACATTTTAGAATGAAGTTTTCTGTGTCTTCATTAGTTCTCCAAAATATCCTGAAAATAAGAACCTAGCATCCCTCAGACAGTTTGTATTTTTGTTAGTGTTAACATTGCACCAACCTGTTGCGTTAAAGGCAGAGTTTTCTTGTGGTCTCTTACTATATACAATGAATTTGATTCCTGTAGTGAAAATTGAACTTGCATGCATTTTTTTTTCTCTCTCTCTATTATCTGTGTATGAGACTTTTATTAAGAATTTGAAGGAAGTGCATGTTAGTTAAATTTCTTTTCAAGGAAATACACTTTTAATAGTTATAAAACACACACCACAGAGGGCCAAAGTATTGTGATGATAATAATAATAATAATAATAATAATAATAATAATAATAATATTTTTTATTTATACCCTGCTCCATCTCCCCCAAGGGCTTACATGAGGCCATGCCAAAGTATCACAAGCACCTTTACAAAGCATATGGAATGATTTATAGAATTAGCTGAAAAAGCTGTGAGGCTCTTCTTTATGCTTGGAAAGGACCTTTGATTCTCCAAGCAGTGGAAGTCAAAGATTCTTCAAAGTACCTTAAAATAATAAATCTTTGAACAAACTTGGAAATCAAAAATTGATGCCCAATGCAGGTCAGCTGCATAGGTGATCCAGTTGATTCGTCATATTAGGTGGCCAGGCATCCTGTTACTTTGTGTAAGTGACAACCTCTCCAATTGTGTCAGCTAGCTTCCTGATGGCAGGAGTTGGAGTCAGGGAAACACATTCCTTTAATGTTTTGGCAAGGTAAACATTCCCTGCTTTAATAGCTTTTTCCAGAGGGCTCCTCTCCCACTTTCAAGTGGCTTACTCTTTTGTTACTGCTTTTGCTCAGTACTTACAGACATCTTTTAATAAAAACATAGTGTTTAGAAGGAAACAAACATACAAATGATTATCACAGCATCTATTGCATTTGAGGTGGCGAGGAGTGTCCATGTGGCATGGTGTGATGATCAAGTTTCTGTAAGAGCGATTTCCACAAGGCCAATGTTTTTTCATCACTAGCATACCATGCACTCTTTATTGTTCGCACTAATGTGGGCTTTTTTAAAACCAATATATTATGAATTATTTACAAAAGACCACAATCCATATTGGCTACAGTTGCTTCTATTGTAATATGTGTACTTTTAAATTTCTGATCTTAAAAGAGCCGTACTGGGAAAGTTTTCCTCCCAAAATGGGAGTTTTCTGTAGAATCACTAATAACCATGGTAGGCTGACTTCTGAAGGGCTATTGCCTCTCACCCTATGCAGTAGCTTGCCAAATGCATTATTACCGTATATACTCGAGTATAAGCCGACCCGAATATAAGCCGAGGTACCTAATTTTACCACAAAAAACTGAGAGTATAAGCCGAGGGTGGGAAATGCAGCAGCTACTGGTAAAATGCAAAATAAAAATAGATACCAATTAAACATTAATTGAGGAATAAGTAGGTTATATATTTTTGAATATTTACAAAAATGGTAATTTCAGATAAGACTGTCCGACTCTGATTAATTCATTATTTATCTTCTTCAATGTAAATGTGCTTAAATATCCTTCCAATAATAATAAAGAGAGTAACATTTTAAATGTAATAACAACAATAATAATAAAAAGAGTAAAATAATAATGTAGCAATAACAACAATTATGCAGTAAAATAATAAATGTGTAATAATAGAGTAAAATGATAAATGTAATAATAAATAGAATAAAATAATAAATGAAATGAAAATAATAACAATAATAATAACACAGTAAAATAATAAATAACATTTACTCGAGTATAAGCCGAGAGGGACTTTTTCAGCCTAAAAAAAGGGCTGAAAAACTAGGCTTATACTCGAGTATATACAGTAATTCTTTCTACAGGCTTATGGGAGCAAGTCATATATAATGTCTATGCAAGTATGGATCTCACACTGATGTGTTTCAGTTAAATCTTAAGCAGGCCTGATTCCTCCCATCTTCTAATATGAGGTTTGTGTTATTAAAAGGAAATATAGATGAAAATCACTTTGTGTACACAGTGGGCAAGGTATTGGTTTGTAGGGATTGGGTTTTGGATGTGAAAGTTTTGCTGTAAAACTGTATAACCAAAACCTGTGGTGTATGAGAGATATAAGACCAAGGGAGTTAGGTTGGTTTTTTTTAGCAAGCACATGACATTAGTTTTGAAAACTAAGAACCTGGCTTGTATATATTTTTGTGTCTGATATGTTGAAGTTGTTTTGATGGGCCATAACTGATCAAATCCACTGAGCACTTCCATATTGCTATAAATGTAATTATTTAGATTTACCCAATTTAATGACTGAAATGAGAGTGCTTAATTACAGTACGTCAGACATTTTTCATTAGGGCATGAGTTGATTTTCTTGTTGTTGTAGTTTTAATTACAGCCTTTACCAGCTGAGCTTACTGTTTTTTCCTGTCTGATTATTTTATGTAGTAGGTTGATATAGGGCCATGTACATTTTGTAAAATGCAACTCAAACTGCTTACTTGCATTTTTGTACAACTTTATACAAATCCACTTGCCAGAGGCAAGGGTTCTTTCTTAGTTCCAATGAGACTACTCACTTTCATCAACTGAGGAAAGGAAAGTGGAGTTTCTCAAAAAGTGCTGACTTCTAGATTAGGCAGTCCTTATCTCTGCAGAGGCAGAGTGGATAATTTTAATTTAGTTAAAATTTCTTAAGACACATCAATAAAAGTTCAGTTTAACCTCATTGTAGGTATCCTAAACTCAGGTTTTGTTACATTCACACGTTACTGAAAGACATGGGCATTTATTTTATGGTTTCATGAGATGAACCTGACTTTTCCAGTAATAATGTCAGTTCTTGATTCTTGAAAAAATTGCTTTTTGAAATTTAGGATTTTTTTCTTCTTCCCCTCACTGTAATTAGATATGTAAAAAGGATAGGGTTTTTTTAGGTGGAACTGTGCCAAGAAAGGCAGAAGGGTCAGTTAATTTTCATCAGAAAACATTTTTTTTAAAAAATGCAATTGACTCTCCATATTTACATGTTGAACTTTTGCAAATCTGATTGTTGACCGATATGATTAATATATTCTGTTGAAGAATCTTTATATCCTTTAGTGTTTTTTTGTGATAAAATTCTCCATAGAGTCTCTCTGAAGGACTTAGGGATTCCTAGAAAGGTGTTCTGTGAAGCAAAAACAAAAAGAGTATTATTGTTAACCATGATTTATACTTCAGGGGCAGGGATAGTAGCTGCACCCCTTCCTCCCGTGAAATTGGGGAGCCTACTGCATTGTATGAATTCTTTGTATCATCTGACATGAATTTAAATTAGTACAAGATTCTGCTATAAACTTCAACCTATTATAGGTGCTGATAATAAGAAAAATGTCACATGTTAATTTGTTTAAGACAGTCTGTATGCTGATGAGGGAAAAACATGCAAAATACATACAGTGATTCAAAGAGATGCAAGACCGAGTTGTAAGAGGGAAACTGTGCAATGGCAGTTTAGTTGTTAATTAACCTAGTTTAATTATGAGATTTGCACAGTTGTTTAGGAAATGAAAGCATCTTACTATGAACTTAATTTAAATTGACATTTTCCTGCTAATTTAAACTAGTTATTTGAATAACGTCTGTTTAGTTTAGTGCATCTTATGCAGAGGATTTGGAAGAGTGAGTGGTAATGACAAATCCCTATCTGACTAGAAAGCCCAGAGAAGACGTGTGGGAATCCCTTTCTATATGATGTAACAATGTCGTTGAATTCTGTAATGTATCATCTGTTCATGAGTCCCAACTGACCTCAACTTTTTATGGTCTGTGGCCATGCTGAAACCTACAGGAAGACCCACTTAATCTAATAAATGCCTTTTGCTGCAGTCATCTTAAGGCTTTGCTACAGCTCCAAGCACTTGTAATCATTTTCTGCCGGTCGGGTTGAGGAGTGTTAATATTGAAAACATTTTGAGATTGCCAAGTTGAATAAGGCAGTATGTTAAACCATTGGAAATAGACCTACAAATTAGTGATGTCCACCTCATTGAAATATTCCATTGGTTCCATCAACCTTCACTATCAGAAACTCAGTTTTAGAACTTATTTAATTAACTTAAAATCATGTCTTCTTTCTTCCATGTTGTAGTGTTTAACATAGTATTCACATATGTAACTGTTCCTTCCATATTGTTTGTAATAAGCAAGGAAATGATTATTTTTCCATCTAGGTAGTAACTAGATTTTAATGTATGTTTACTCTTTTCACTACTACACTGTTTCTCTTAAAGTAGACATGGAAAGTACATTTTGATTTCTTATGCTTGTAGAGCTACTGGACTTCCCAGAAGATCCATCTAGTGTTCCTGAAAGCAATAAGAAATCCACAAATTCTCAAGGTGATAAATCTAAGGAGAACACACGAAAAATATTTAGTGGACCAAAGAGGGTAAGTAATCATGCTTAAATTACCTTGCCATGAAATAATTAGTGCTTAAATAAGAATAACATGTAAAACCTTGTAATATTGTTCTTTGATACCTTCTACTGGAGCAGTGGTTCTCAACCTTCATAATGCCGCCACCCCTTAATACAGTTCCTCATGTTGTGGTGACCCTCGACCATAAAATTATTTTCGTTGCTACTTCATAACTGTAATGTTGCTACAATTATGAATCACAATGTAAATATCTGATATGAAGGATGTATTTTCATTCACTGCACCAAATTTGGCACAAATACCTGATGCCCCCAAATTTGATTACTGGTGGGGTTGTGGGGGGGTGGGGGTGGGGGTGATTTTGTTATTTGGGAGTTGTAGTTTCTGTTATTTATAGTTAACCTACAATCAAAGAGCATTCCGAACTTCACCAATGATGGAATTGAACCAAACTTGGCACACAGAACTCCCACGACCAACAGAAAATACTGGGAGAGTTTAGTGGGCATTGACCTTAAGTTTTGGCATTGTAGTTCACCTACATCCAGAGAGCACTGTGGACTCAAACAGTGATGGATCTGGATGAAACTTGGCACGAATACTCAATATGCCCAAATGTGAACACTGGTGGAGTTTGGAGAAAATAGACTTGATATTTAGGAGTTGTAGTTGCTGGGATTTACAGTTCACTTACAATCAAAGAGCATTCTGAACCCCATTAATGATAGAATTGTGCCAAACTTCCCACACAGAACCCCCATGACCAACAGAAAATACTGTGTTTTCTGATGGTCTTGGGCAACCCCTCCTCAGGAGTTCTGATCCCCAGATTGAGAAATACGGTAGTAGAGTAAGAGAAAAATGGTGCTTCTAGTGACATGAGAGATTACAAAAGAGAGAACAAGAAAAGTTACATTTCATGAATGGACGTCTACTAAGGCAATGTTTGATGTTCTTGTAAGAAATTTCTCCGGCTTTATTTGGCCTTTGGATGTAGTTCCTTCAGAATTTAAAGTTGTTCCATGCTCTTCAAGGTGGAGCACTTCTGTCATACTTATCATCTTGTATTTGTTCATAAGAAGAAATGACTTGACCGTTCTTCAAATGGAATCCAGTATATTCACAGTGTTGCAAGTTGCAGTGTAGCATCAAAACTGAAAATGCATGTAAAACATTTTTATGAACAGAAACAATAATGTAATAGTAAAAAATTGAAAACAGTTTATTTACAAATAATGAACTGCTTATTTTCCTGATAGTAATATGAAATTGTTTCTTTTTGTTTCTAATTATTTATTGCAGTCGCCAACAAAGGCTGTGTACAATGCTAGACATTGGAATCAGCCAGAATCCGAAACTCTTCCAGCAGCACAAGTGTTGAAAACTCCAGCTGTCCCAGTGAGTACAGTATCTTCTCACCCCAAAACTTAAAATGAATAGCTTAAGATCACTCTTCAGTTAGAGAAAATATCTGGGAAAATCAAAATTTCAGGGATAGTATATTTAGATAGTTAAAATTATCAAGAGAAAACTAATGAAGAAAGACCATGATTATAAGTCCTGAAGTTGCCCAGGAACAAGATTTGAAATTTCTCCCGATTGCAAAGGGAATGTTTAAAAGTCATTGTTTATTTGTGTATGTGGATTGTTTGTTTGCTACTGTTCTGTATTTATATAGCTGCTGTCAGATATACGTTATGGTGTTTTTGTATAAAACTTAGCCTACAGGATGGTTCTTTGTCTTAATCTTAAGGCTTATGGAAGAATTTTGTGTTGTTTAAGTATGTTTTTCTTCTGTGGCAGCTATTTTCGTAATTCAGTCAAGCAGCATTCTTGGCCCGGGCGCAGTGAACATTATAAGCCTTATACATTATGCCCATCAAGACTTTCCTCTCAGTCCATAGTACTGTCATGAAATTGTTCACATGAAGTAAATTATTCTGGAGTGAAAGCTGTTATGGAACAGATAGCCCTCACATACCTTTACTGATCTATTTCATCACAGTTATGACAGAAGAGCTTTTAAAGGGCTCTTTGGACTGAACCCTATTATATAAAGTTTGCTGAAATGTTCAAGGTCAAAGGTTAATGTCAACATGCTGACTGTAGCATCCTAGAACAAGTATTCTAACACAACTGATGTGTGTGTTAGTCATTCAACCTTTACAAAAGAATCGCAGTAAAAGAAATAATAGTATAATCCCAAATATGTCTATTATTGTTTATGTCTACATGGTTAAAGTCTTAATTACAGCAGATGTTTGAACAAATCTTCAGAATTATTATCCTGATTTGTAACTTCAAAAATTACTTTAAAATGTTTCTTCAGGGCTCTTTCCCTAAAAGTTTTTTGTCCGGCTTACATTTTGAATCTGAGATCAGCAAATAAGTAGGTCTTTACACACTTGCCTGTGGTTTCTTCAGGAATCAGTATGCTGTTTAGCAGACTCCAGAAGTTTTACAGGCGATTCTCCTTAAACTGGAGAGCTGTGCAAATTTTTCAAAACAGGACATGCCATAGACTTACATTAATGGTCATATGGCATGTTGATAATTTAAGGGAAGTCTGTTGTGTATAAATATGTGTAGCAAATTAAGGGAAGTGAAAAATATTAGCTCATAGAGAGTTTAATACAGCCGCTAAAGATACTAAATGTAATGAAAATTATTAAATTGTACAGTGTATTAAATCAAAACTTTGGATGATCACATATCCTCTGAAAAACATCTCCTAAAATCTGCATCTGTTGGTATAATGGCCTGATAGAGGTGAGAAGTGTACGTGAAAAATGTTTCCATCCCACAGCCAAGATAGAAAATACAAGAAAACTCTGTTAGAGGAAGAATGTTTTGAATGGCTTGATTCTTTGACGATCTTGGCATGAATGCGAATATTGGGGAAATAAAAGGGGACAGTAGCTAACAGCTGCAGATGTTTAAAAATGTAGTCTATCAGCCTGATTCTTAAGCAGAGATGAGAGAACGTTACTGTACTTTCCTTTAATCTTTGTGTTAAAGTGCAATGTTGTAAAACTGACATTTAATTATTTTGCATGAAAACCATTCATTTGGGCTTTGTACTGTTTGAAACAATGCTTTTGTGAATCCCAGTTGTCCTCCATGTACATGGTTTCCTGTTTTCTGCTTCAAAACAGCTACTCATTGTTATACTTTCTGTTAATAGGTAAGGCTATCTTCTAAAGAGGCAGTTCATAAAGATGATGGAGTGTTTAAAGCTCCAGCACCACCTCCCAAAGTGATAAAAACTGTGACTTTACCCACTCAACCCTATCAAGAGATAGTAACTGCCTTGAAATGCAGGAAAGAAGACAAAGAAGTAAGTGAGATGCCTGAAACTTTTCCAAAAATACATTTCATGATAGATAAATTAAATTACAAAGTTAAGAGCTAGAATCAAAGTTGAGTAAGTTCTCTGTTTGTAATGGCTAACTTGAAAATCTGAGCTTTTTCTGAAAGCATGTTTCATGCTTTCAGAAAAAGTATTGTCCATTAATTTTCAGGTATAAAAGAATACTGTTGTAGCTACGTGGCCTAATTTTCAGGTATAAAAGAATACTGTTGTAGCTACGTGGCTTCGCCCAGGTATCAGAGGAGCCCCTGCCCCTCTGCTTCATCCCTTCTTTTACTTTCCCTGTCCTTATACATTTCCCCTTTCCCTCCCTCCCTCCCTTTTCTTTCTCCCCCTCCTTTCTCTGGCTCCAAAAAGGCCTATCTTAAAATGTCTCTGCAACCATGGGCCCCCAGATGTTTTGGCTTTCAACTCCCAGAAATCGTAACAGCTGGTAAACTGGCTGGGATTTCTGGGAGCTGTAGACCAAAACACATGAGGACCCACAGGGTGAGAACCACTGCTCCAGGGGAATATGGTTCTTTTTATGGCTCTCTTCCTCTTTCCTTGCTTCTCCTCATGCACATGTCACCTTTTTTCCCTAGTGACATCACCTCACCACAGCCAATCCTTAATCTAGCCACAGACAATCTAGTGACATCACAAAGGGCCACTGAATGGTCACCTAGTAACGGTCTTTGTGGTACAGACTGACATACTTTGACTTTTATATATAAAGATGTTTTTGTATGCTTGCCTTTCAGTTATACACTGTTGTTCAACATGTGAAGCACTTCAATGACGTAGTAGAATTTGGAGAGAACCAAGAATTCACAGATGATATTGAATACTTGTTAAGTGGACTGAAGAGCAATCAGCCCCTAAACACCCGTTGCCTTAGGTAAACTATTTCTGTTATGGCATAATAATCCCCTTGACCATATTGCATACTTACCCATTCTGCATACTTGCCTACTTAGGTATGTTCTGTACATACACACTGGTAAGACATGGAACCATGTGGAAGTGAAAAAAAATACATCTGTCCAGCATGTTAGAAGTGGGGATAGCATGCTTGCTAATTAACATCTAGCAATTTATTTTCTTCTGTGACTGTCCTTGTATAAAACTATTTCTGTATGTACTATAAAGACATTTTCAGTCTGGGCCCTAAAAATATTCTTTTATCTTGATACATTCTTTATAATAAACAAAGCTGTTCATTCACCCTGAGGTTGGGAATTTTCAAGAGACCATATGAGCTTGTACTCGATGGTACAAAAACAATTAAATAGTGAAAGATCAATGAAGTAATTTCTATTGTTCAAAAGTACATGGTCTTCTTGGGGTATATTTATGCAAGAGGCTATCCCATAGTTTACTTGTACTTGATTTGTAGCATGGGCTGGATTGTTCATATATTGTTGGGGAAATGGCATTATTGGTTTTGTTAGCTCTCTTCACATAGTTTTGAAAGAGGTATCTTGTTTATTGAATTTTACCGCAGCTTGTTCTGCAGGGATTGCTCAACGTGGCCTAGCTGTATTTTTGGGCAAAACTCTCAAGACATTACAATTATTCAAATCAAAGAGCAATAATGGCCTCACAACTGCTGACCAATATTGATATATAATTTTTGAAGTAGATGAAAATGTCCAGACATTGCATAGACCGCCTTCAAGAATTAATATTTCATCATCTTAGTAATTACATTTGCAGCAAATCTGCTCAGTCACAAGAAGCAGCATAATTTCTGATGGATAGTGTGTACTGGATGGAGAAACTGCTGCCTGTGATCTAGGACTTGAAAGAACATTCTATATTTTTATTTTCATAAGTGGATCACTACTAACTGTTGTTGAACTTACTTGGATTTAGAATATTTGCTAGCTGTTCCCTGCCACGCGTTGCTGTGGCCCAGTCTGGTGATCTGGAAAATAAAGTAATGAGAAAGTACTGGTTTATGCTGGGTAAACAGTATAGTTTCTGTGTCAGTGCTGATGTGGAGATTGTCTGGTTTGCCTACTCAAACATACAATTGTCCTTCTTTAGGGGTCCCTTTCAAATCTATGATACTATATCTGTGTGTGTGTGTGAATCATATATATCTATCTATATTACTGGATGACTCTTTGTCAGGAGGGCTTTGATTACATTTTCTTGCCTTGGTGAAGAGAGTTGGACTGGATGGCCTTAAGTATTTTCTGTTGGTCATGGGGCTTCTGTGTGGGAAATTTGCCCCAATTCTGTCGTTTGTGGGGTTCAGAATGCTCTTTGATTGTAGGTGAATTATAAATCCCAGTAACTACAAATCCAAATGTCAAGGTCTATTTTCCCTAAACTCCATCTGTGTTCATGTTTGGGCAAATGGAATATTCGTGCCCAGTTTGGTCCAGATTCATCATTGTTTGAGTCCACAGTGCTCTCTGGATGTAGGTGAACTACAACTCCCACACTCAAAGTCAATGCCCACCAAATCCTTATAGTGTTTTCTGTTGGTCATGGGAGTCTTGTGTGCCACGTTTGGTTCAATTCCATAATTGGTGGAGTTCAGAATGCTCTTTGATTCTGGTGAACTATAAATCCCAGCAACTACAACTCCCAAATGACAAAATCTTTTTTTTAGTGAAGTACATACATTGGGTTGTTAGGTGTATGCTGTCCAAATTTGGCGGCAATTCGTCAAGTGGTTTTTGAGTTATGTTAATCCCACAAACGAACATTACATTTTTATTTATATAGATGAGGTCGATTGATTAAGTCTGTTGAATTCAAATATGTTTCTGATGGTTCTTGGGGAGTTTCATGTTGCCTCATCAGGTGATACTGTCAATTCCCTAGTTGATCTCATGTAGAGAAATTGTTTGAGAATTGACATGGTTGCTCCTAAGCATCCTTTTTTACACAGTACATACATCAAAACCAGCTCCCTAGATGATTGAACAGTGGCTAGAATTTTTAAACCCCTTTGGGTTAATTTGTTTACTCTTTTGGGCCACAAAAATGGCCTTGCTACACTAGATACAGAATCGCCCCCACAAACAAAGGATGTCTGGCCAGAACGGCTAGTTATCCTCCCTTGAATAGACTCAGCAGCCACTTGGATAAAGTGTGTTGGTCACTCCTGGAGGAGGACATGGTAGTGGGAGCAAGCCATGAATCTCCTCCTTGTCATCCTTAGCTGTGGTGCCCGGGCTGATCTCTGCCCCCCCCCCTCCCCGGCACCCAAATAATGGATGCACCCAAACAGCGGTTTCAGACATAACAGGGGAGGAGGAAAGTGAGGATGAGTCCAAAGAGACTTCAAAGGGCATCTAGTCCAACCCCTTTCATCCAGAAGACCACCAGTTGGCAGTGACTATAGCAATGGTTTCATGATCTCTTGACCTGTTCCAACAAAGATACACTCTTATATAAGCAAGGCACAAGCATTCTGCCAGAGTTCACAGTATTTCCAGAAATACATCAAATAATAAATATCTCTAGGTTGTTTCTACCAGGATTTAATGAAATCACTTTCCCAGCAAAAGAGCAACATACCTTTTTGTGAAAGTAAGTGCAGATTCTACACATATGAAATGGATGTCATTCCAGTCACAGTTGTTACTTAGTTCTACAGACACTGCAGAACAAAGAAACCATGCAAAGATAATCTCTAGGCCTGTTTGCTTCTATTTATTTAATTTTGCAGAATTTTATTTATCACTTCTTGGTCTGTCAGGATGCTTGAGGCAATCTACAGTGGGTAAAACCCTTTAAAGATAAATTGGAGACACATCACAGTGTACAATTGAAGTGAGAGAGGAGGGAGGGGAAAGGATGCCACTGAAGTAGCTAGTTGTCTTGATTTAGAACATGTTTATTTTGACAGCTTCTTTTATGCAATCATACCACCCTCCACTTGGTTGATTACTCTTACTTGTTGCTTCTTGAACCTGCAAAACTTGTTAAGCTTCTTCTTACTTCCACCCAATGTGCCCTATAGCCCAGATGTGTTGATCATACCTGTGGCAACTGAAAAGATTGAGAATGAGATGAGAATGTAGGTTATTCTTATTGAAACTCAAGGTATAGAAGATGTAGATCTAAAACTTTTAGGGTGGTGGGGCCCTTGTTAAGAGTCTAACTCCAAATGTACTGAAGATAAGTTATAAACAACCATGTAAAGCAAAACCTTAAATTGTTTGTGACACAAACAAATGTATTATATTTATTTCCTATGTTTATATTCTGCATTTCCTCCAATGAGCTCAGGGTAGTATCCATGGCTGCTGTTCTACTTTTTACTCACAACAATCTTTTGAGGTTGGTCAGGATTAGAGTGCTCTACAGTATAATTGCCTAGTATATTTGATGACTCTGAATCTTCAACAGAGCATCAGTGATCTAGTTTGAGCAGCCCCATTACCACTCCTACTTGCTTAGGTGGCACTTCCATTGTTCCATCAGTTGTGCCTTAGAAGCTCCATGATGTCAAGAGTACAGGGCCACCATTCACCAATAACATCTTATTTTTACATAGACACAGTATGAATGAGATGTGTATGTTGAGGAATGGTTTGTGTCAGTATGGCTTTTTGATATGTTATAAGGCTCTAGCTTTCTGCATTCTACTGTTAGCAGGGAATATCTTTGCCAGTCTAGTTCCACACCATTTTTTCCTGTTTTTCTCCACCAAATTTTGACATATATTATTAGATTTCTCTTGAGAATGAGGTAAAGATAGATCATCTCATATGAGTTTACCTGGCTGACATTTTTATACACTTGCAATAGTCTTTATCAAAGACACTTTTGATTGATGGTCCTTTGCTCCATTCTGGTTGTGCGGGTGGGAGACAGCCAACTTAGTCTTTCTTTCCACTGAGGTTTGCGTGTTTCTGTTTGTGATTTATCAGACTTTCGTGTTTGTTTGCTTGTTTCAGTGTTATCAGCCTGGCGACAAAGTGCGCCATGCCTAGCTTCCGGATGCATTTGAGAGCACATGGAATGGTAGCTATGGTTTTCAAAACTCTGGATGACTCACAGCATCATCAGGTTTGTACCACTTACGTTTTGGATTATATTTTAAAATTGTATCATCTCAGTTGTTCTTGGAGCAATATATTTTTTGCAAATATTTTTGAGATTATAATTGGTGTAATGGGAATTGTTATAAATATACTTCTTGATGTTTCCTTTTGTTGTGTTTTTTTAATTTTGATATCACATACTTAGAACATTTTGGAAGTAAAATAAAATAATTGTTCTGATAGAAATAAAACTGTTCTTTGTCTTTGTATTTTCGTCCAGAAAAATATATGTGATTTCTGCAATAACTGGGGTCCTTTTTGTACATTGTTGCCTATTTTTCTATCTCCTGTCATAATAGAATTTGGTAGATAACAAGACTGCCCACATATTTCTATATATATACTATATATATTCAGAATTGGTAGAAGGGAAATGTAAATGCCACCTTATTCTGATATTATCTTAATGTGTGTTCCACACTTCTAATACTAGTACTAGCTTGAGAATTCAAAAAACTATAGATTTTATATGCCATTGGTTTAGATTTGTACAACATTCTGCTTGATGATTCTAGCCTCTTGGCGATTCAATAATACTAATTTTGTTCAGTGCTGTCTCATATTTTATATTAACATACTGACTGCTCCAGAACTTTCATAAATATGATGAGGGAAAAATGCTTTCATTGCGGCTTCTTGTCTTCATTCAAAGTAGTGGGATTGGACATGGAACCACTGTCTCTTTCCCAATTGAGCACACGATGCCACGTAGAACAGCTATATTTTCATGTGTTTTACTGGCAGAATGAAAGTCTGCAACATTTTTATACCAAGTAAAAAAGGCAGGAAGCGGGGATACAAAATACTGCATAAACATTGTTTAACATTTATTCATATCATTTCATTAATTGAATTGGGGGGCATTGCAGGGCAAATAAGTCATAGAGGTGGTTAAATAAAATAGAACGTGTGTCTTTATTTTGGAGATGTAAAGAAATGTGTTCTCTCAGGCGTAGAAAGACAAAAAGCATTGATAAGGATTCAGAGGATATAGCTTTTACGAGATAAAGGGGATTAAAAGCACATTTTTGTATAAAAGGCTAAGCTGAAGTGATAAGAAAAGTGTTTTTTTTTCCCATATTTTAAATAAACCGTATCTTGAGGTTCATTTATCTTCCTGCATAAGGGGAGGTATTGCACACATGTTCCAATCCTGTACCCTTCGCTCCTGACCTGCCCTTCTTGTCTACTATGATCTGGAACGGAGCTGTAGCCACATGTTGACATACACAGCTACAGAGCTCTATGCAGTTGATAGCTTTATCAGAGGGTGTTCTATAATCACATTCAACCACATGAAATCACACTATATTTCCTTTTGAGACCTTCTCTGCTGATAGAGCTGGAACCTCTCTCCCTAACTCCTCTTCTTTGTGAAGAGAAATGAATTACTATAGAGTTATAGTGTCGTTTTCTAGTTGCCTTTGATTTTTATTGAATTGTGAATTCCTGATTTGTTGTCTCCAAATTATTATAGATCGTATTCTTTTTAACCTAACATCTTCCTGTTGTTTGCTTTGATTTTAAATAAAGCTGTAGTTTAAAAAATTGATTAGATTTTGTCCCATCAAAGTCAAGAGGGTTAACCCATGAGTTAAATATGTTTAAGAGGGAGATACAGTTATGACCTCTGGCACAGCTTTGAGCAAACTAGAACTTGGGGATGTGATTTCAAAAGCCACTGTGCTACTTGCATTAAAAGTAAGGGTTTACATTTTATTTTTTCTTTCTCCCTGTGGCGAGAATTTTGACCATTCTTTTAAAGAATATTTGTGAACGATTTATTTGTGCAAAAATGTTGCTGATTTGTTAAAATGCAAAACATTTTTTTTTTGCACAAAAGATTTTATTCTGTGCATAAAACGTGTTTCTTTATTTGGGGTGTTTGGCAAAAATGTCCTGAATGTGAAAAATTCAATTGAAGTTGACTATTTCTCTTATTGGATACAGTGAAACATCCTTTTCCTTAGTTGAAAGCTACTGCATTGGTGTTACTTTCATTTTTTTAAAGCTGGTAATTTCACATAGTTCACTGATGACAATTTTGTTTTGAACCAATATGTTATCGAGCTTTTTTTTTTTTTTTTTTAAAGAGACATACAAAATATGTCGATTTTTCTTCAAATTCCCATAGTTAGATTTCCAACATAAACTACTTCCAGTACATAGTCTAGATTAAAATGATTAAAAACAGCATCAGGTTTCATCACTTAACTGAAAAAAGTAATGTCATTATTCTTGGAGTGAAAACTTGAAGTTTTACACTGAAGTTTTGACATTGATTGCAGCTGAACAGTTCACAAGAGGTTATGAAATCTTTAAGTATGGCATGACAACTTTTTTTTGTTTCCATAAATCATCTGCAGTTAGCAGTGTTTATAGCATTTGGGGAACCCTTGATCAAAGCTGAAATTGTGTAGCACTTGTTTTGAATAATAATTGAATAATAAAGACATTTCCACCATACATACAAACGTCTAAATATAATTTTAAGACTTGCTAGATTCCTGTTTTTCAGAAATATTGATTACCTTTCTTTTTCTTTTTGGTTGAAGAACTTGTCACTATGTACAGCAGCTTTAATGTACATTTTGAGTAGAGACCGCTTGAACATGGATCTAGATAGAGCCAGCTTAGATCTAATGATCCGTCTTCTGGAACTAGAGCAAGATTCTTCATCCAGGTTGTTCAATGAAAAGGACATGAACAAAATTAAAGAAAAAATCAGAAGACTCTGTGAAACTGTTCACAATAAACACCTTGATCTAGAAAATATAACGGTGAGTTGTGGGATTTTACCTGATATTCCTATAATTAGAAATACCACGAGAACCATTGCTTCTCCATTTATGAAACTTGTGAGCATTTAAAACATGCCTTGGAAGTAGTATTTGTAGACTTTCCTGTAGGTTTTTCTTGAGTCATGGTGTTTTCCTATAACTAATACAGTATTTATAGTGGCCATGGTGTTTTGCTATATCTAATATTTATAGTGGAACAGACTGAGAAAGACAATAATTAGATGCTAACATTATTAAAAGTGAATTGTAATAACGTAAATAAATAAATAAATTTTGCCTTTCATTTTCTTTATGTGAGTGACAAGATATACAGAATGAAGTATTTTGCAATAACAACCTGGGAAGAAAAGGTGCAGCTAAACACTTTTGTAGCTACCTGACCTGCACCTTTAAACCTACAATATTAAATTGCATATAATGTCCAAGTTACAGCACTGATGGAAAAAAGTAACTGATAAAATGTTGTGTTGTATGCAGTAATTTTGTGTGTGTTTTTTTTCTAGACTGGTCATCTAGCAATGGAGACGCTGCTCTCTCTTACTTCAAAACGGGCAGGAGACTGGTTTAAAGAAGAGCTACGACTTCTTGGTGGTCTTGATCATATTGTAGATAAAGGTATTAATTTTGCCTTGAAGTGAATTAATAGATTTTATAATTGGAGGGTGATTTGTATGTTACCGACTGCTCATTGGAGGGAAGGATATTAGAGACAAAGTTGAAGTACTTTGGCCACATAATGAGGAGACAGGAAAGCTTGGAGAAGAGAATGATGCTGGGGTAAATGGAAGGAAAAAGGAAGAGGGGCCGACAAAGGGCAAGATGGATGGATGGCATCCTTGAAGTGACTGGCTTGACTCTGAAGGAGTTGGGGGTGGTGATGGACAACAGGGAGCTCTGGCGTGGGCTGGTCTTCTGATGAAGAGTCAGAAGCAGCTGAACAAATGAACAACAAATGGGGTAGAATGAAAGGGCTGTTATAATGCATGTAGGTTTCAGGGAGACAATGCTTGATGTGTCAAAATCAAAAATCTTTATTGCGATCATAGACCAGCATAAGGAGAGTGGGGTACAGTCTCATAAAAGCATTGTATATTAAAATCTAAAAGGCCAGAAAACAGAGGTATGTTGAAATCTAGCACAAAAAACTATTTAGAAAAGGGAGCAGATTAGAAAGGGAGGGAGATTGATGGAGGGACAGGAGCATTCAGGACACAAGTCTAGGGGACTGGGGGTGGGAGCACTTACATTTCAGTTAGTTGAAATGTAGTTTGTTTGATTGCTAACTTTTGGAACCAGTGGATTTTAAGTGCTGCTGCACAAATCTTGACAGCATTATAGGTTATAACTGAGTTGGTATCTGAGAGCAGCAGGGTGGTGTAAAATTGTTCCAATGACCCGAGTAATTATATAGCAAAGGCAGGATGACTCTGGATACTTGATGTGTTTTCATCACGCTTTTCACCTGTAGCTGATTTTGGCTTTTGAAGATTATCAGTTTTATATGTAATTGTGATATTATAATCTTTGTCACCTCTTAGAAAATAGGATATTCAGTAAAATAATAGAGTGGCTATGTTTGTTTCATAAATTAATAACTTAATTGTAGATGTCAGAATTGTAATTCTTATAATAATATTATGTAACAACATTTGAAAAACAAATCTGTTCCTGGTTTGAATGTGTTATTTCCAATTTAATTGTGTGGTACTTACTTTGAAAGTTGTTGTTATGTTCCAGAAGCTTCATTTTTGGTGCTGCCACAAACTATGTTGAATTGGTTGAGACTTGAAGTACAGGGGTCCACAAACCCCTGTTGTTGTTGTTGTGTGCTTTCAAGTCATTTCAAACTTAGGGTGACCCTGAGTGAGGGCCGTGTAAATTACTTTGGAGGGCCATATCTGGCCCCCGGGCCATAGTTTGAGGACCCTTGACATAGTGTAATTAATCTCTTCTTCATATCTTAGCAAAGGCCTACTGATACTTGGTTCTGTAGAATTAGCTTAATGGTATGGCGTGTTACATGCTAGTATCAGTGATGCTCTCTGATCAAAAACAGAGCAAAAGAATCAATGCAGAATAACACACAGCAGCACTCAACTACAACACATGATTTAGGGAGCGAAAAACCCCACCCACTTTGTTTATGTAGTACTTGTGAAAGCTTCAGTGGGTTAGAAGGTCTCATTGAATGGGACAGTGGTTTGTAATGAGATTTGTGTCTTGGGGGTAGAAGCAATAGACTTATGTAACTACTATGTAATGTAGCTTGTGTAATTCTAGTTTATCTTTCAAAGATAATGTGAGCAGTGGCTAGGATTCATCCTCCATAGGATTGAAAGCCTGACTTTGGAGTTGTAGATATTGGTTGGTAACTGCAGGCTTCTTTCTATGAGATCTGTAATGATGAAGCTGTTGTAGGCTCTTCTTGGGAACATCTATATGCATTGTTTGTGGAAAGAATTGCTTTCCTGAACACTTCTGGTTTTCTTTTCTTCCATGGTTTTTCTTGTGGCTTTCATGTGCCACTAAAGTGAGAAAATGGCTTAGAGAATATCGAAAGGGGTGACAGAGATATTGGTGCATTCTTAGCATTTGTTTCTAATAGTGGTGCTGTGTTTTTGTCTCTAAGGAAGCTATTGCATATTATTGATGTGGCAGCTGCTGCCATAGAACTACTCTGCCCATTTGCCCAGGACTTTGGTGCAGAAATTTCACTTTTGATACTTTATCTCATTTTCTAAACTAGGAAAAAATTAAGACTGAAATAAACTAATTCAATTTGCTGATATGATAAATTAATGCAGAAGCATACTAAATTGTCTCAAATGAGGTGTTCTTAAAGACTTGACTGGAGCTAGGGTTTTTCCTTCTGGTGACAGCAGATGATAATCCCATTTTCAGATCACTATATTTTGCAAGGGGATGACCCAGAGGGGCAATCCACCCATTAATGGGTTAATCCATCCATGTCAGCTGACAATAGAGGAGGCAAAGTTATTTTTCAGTTGGATTTGTTATGACTTCTTTCCTTCCCAGTCAGTTTTAAAATCTCCTGCCTCCTAGCCAGATATATATTCCCTCCTCTGCAAGTCAGTTGAATTAGGAAATATGGGGAAAGAAGTTAAAGATTTCAGAGGAGAAAACAGAAGAGTGTACTACTGCTGATCATTCCTGAGGGAATAAAGAAATAAGATGCATCTAAAAATAAAATTCCGTCCTGATATTTGAAAAACATAACAGGGAGGGCAATTACAGATACTGTTCAGGTTACCACTGCTTAGCACATCTCTTTCAGTGGAAAGAAAACATTTAAAATCAATTTACAGAGAGTATTTCTAACCTAGAATGAGACAGAAGAGATAAAAAGGACAGGAAAATATGGTTGCCAGAGTGAGAACAGAGAAAGGAAGCAACAGTTAAGGAGATTGATTTGATAAAAATAGCTACAAAGAAGAAAAAAGGGAAGAAATTAGCAAAGTAGATCATAACTCATCCACAAAGAATGGAGAAGGAAGATGTGGATTTTATTCCTCAGCTGGAAGCAGAAGTGCATATGCTGTCAGTGTCGTGTCCAAAGGGACAGTGCTTTGCATTCCTATCAATTCATATTATTTGGATAATCCTTTCAGAAAAAGCAGGAGAAAGTATTAGTAATATGGATAGCTCTATGAGGATCGAGGTGTCCATGCTTACTTTTGTTACTGAAGGTGTCTCTTCCACGGAGCATGGATCTGCTCAGTGAAAATTGGGTATTACTCTCCAATCTGGGTTGATTGTACCTGACTGTGTGAACTTTGAGAGGAGATATTTTGAGGTTCATGGATATTTAATGAGGAAGTAGAAATTATAAGTTTCAAAAAGAAGCCCCACTCAAAAATACAGGGTGTTTCAAAACAATGGACCCAGTTTCAAAGTAGGATATTTCATGATGGAAACGTGTCACAAAGAAAGTTACAGCTTAATGAGTTATCAGGTTTTATTAACCATTTTAAGTCAGAAACAAATCTAAAAGATAATTGCAAATGGAGAGTATTTCATTAGGGGTCACCATCTTGAGAATGACTGAGGCTAGGGACTGTTTCTGTGTGGGGAGAAGCATTGAGCAGTAATCATTTGAAACTCTATGCCTCACTCTTTCAAGTGATAAGAATGTCGTTCTCAAGATGGCAAAAAGAAGCAATCCACTATGATTGTCTTCAACCCTCCATGTTCCAACCAGAATGATAGGATCCAAGGTTCTTTTTCAGTTGAGCCGTTAAGCTCCTGCTCAACAGTTTTGTCTATCCTGCCTAACCAACTGGTTATGTTTTCCCTTCTTGACAAATTTATAAGGCAAGGATATTAGCAAGGATAAATAATAGAGAAATTAGTTTGTTGGTTTCTAGTCCCAGTGATGGCTGAAAAACAGATTGAGGGATGGCAGAAGCCTGAAAAACAAGCCAGCCAGTCACTGAGGATGAGTGTAAACAGAAATTTAAAAGGTAATGGCTCAAAAGCAGAAAGAAACATTGCATAAGCAATGATATCCCTCCTGATAAGCTGCAAGTGCCATTTGAAAGCTGAAGCTCTAAGGCAATGGCTCCAAAGTAGAGAAGATCATTGCATTAGCAATGATATCTCTCCTAGTAAGTTGTGATTGCCATTTCGAAACTGGAGCTCATTTGCAGAGATATAGCAATTTCGAATCAGGTTCATACTGTATATGATTTGGGTTGCCAAAAATGATATAGAGCTCAATTGTTAGTGCTGGAGGAGGTACAGATAAGACTCACACTGTAATTTTTTTTCACGGTAGTTTCTGCAAGGGAATGAGACCAAAACTCCTTAAAGGGGCAGGTTGCAACCTGATCAAGATTTTTGAAGTTTGCTCATCCACACATAAATAAGTTTTTGAGAGATGCAACATTAAAATAGTTTGCAGTTTTCCTACATAGAATGGGAATTTTAGTATTAAATATTCTTCCAAATTTCCCCTTTGAACTAAGGAAGATTGTCTCATTTAGGTACTTTAGAGTGGTGTTTTTGGTAATAGTTATGTTGGCCTGTAGAGTATCCAAACTAATGGCACTCTCAGTCAACCCAAACTTATATAAATTCAAGCATAACAGGTTGACTCTGATTTTGAACCTATTTTTCTGCCATAGTGCATTTCAAATCAGAGTTCCACTGAGGTTGTTTACAGATGTTTTGTCCTTGATTAATTCATCTCTTCAGAATTCAAATGGTACACTTTAGATGACTGCAGAGTAATGCTTAAAGAGAATAATGAACATATCGAGACATTGTTTGTCTCTTATCATCCCATAACTTTGGGACAAAAGGCATTTAAAGCTGTGCTAGTGAGCTAGATAAAAACTTGTATTTTTGTGCTACAATTACACACAAAAACCAAGGCTGCAAAATGTTTGGTCACCTTCAACTAGGTCAGTGTTCAATAGCACAGCGTTTGCAGTTTCATGTAATATGTTGAGTATATGTAATGCAGCTTATTGGGGGAATAAGCCACATTTAGCAGGCATTACAAATTAAACAGATACAGGTTAAGAAATTCAACATTTGGCTGAACTATGCTAAAAATGGTGGCGTGAAGTTTATTAGAACCTACCCAAATGAGGGTCTTGGTAGGTCCCATTAGAAAATGGATTCGTCCTTGGTGCCATCCCTGAGATTCAGATTAGGCACCATAAGACCAGATTAGAAAATTGATTGGGAAGGGAAGGAGTCACAGTGAATCCAACCAAAAAAGAACTTTGTCTCATTCATTGTTGGTTGGCGTGCAGATGAACCCATTAATGGGTAGTTTGTTTCTGTCGCCATCCCAGAATGGGATGCCCTACCATGCCCTAGCTTGCCTTTTGTTGATCAGAATTGGAAAAAAAAACCCATAATTGGAGTATTAGGGTACAGGGGCTCGGGATTTATAGAGGGTTTTTTTTAATGGAACTTTTGAGTTAGTAGGGACAGTTGCCCCAACAGTAACAACACACAAGCAGCAAGACAGGCAGCCAGGCACAACAGGCAACAGCTCTTCTCTGCTTGCTCCCTTTAACACAACCTCCCATCCCTTCTCCCTTCCTGGCTCCAAATGAGCCTCTGAGCCATGTGCTCCCCTTATATACAGCAATGGCTGCCAGTGCCGAAACCCCTCCCCTCCCCAATACTTCTCAGCAGGCTAGAGGGCTGAAAATACGCTGGATAATTTCTGACTCACTTCCTGAGTCGTTACAGAAATGATGGAAAAAGCTTCGGAAGGGCAAATAGACGTCCGTTTTTTAAAAATGCTTTGTAGTCGCTTCAAAAGGGTAATTTTAACAAAATTATTACCAGTAACGAGTTATCCGACACGGCTCTATCCATGCCTATTAGCTATAGTCTTCAAAGTAGTTGAGATTCTCAACTGCAATATACTGCAAAGGATTGAATGAATAAGATTCATTAGCTTTCAAAACAACCTGCTCCTGACATTGGTGAAAATGGCTAGAACTGGTTTGTTGATAGAATTCAACACAGCTGTGTACATTTTTGGAGTGCACTTCAGGAGTGCTGTAACAAGGGCCTGTACCTCAAAATTCATCACTAGGTCACTGGTTTAAACATTTTAATAACCGTGTTCTCTTTCTTTATTTCTTAGTTAAAGAATGTGTGGATCACTTGAGCAGTGATGAAAATGAAGAGAAATTGGTTGCTTCATTATGGGGAGCAGAAAGATGTTTACGGGTTTTAGAAAGTGTAAGTATAACCATCTATCTAAAGCAGTGGTTCTCAACCTGGGGGTCGGGACCCCTGGAGTGGTCACGAAGGAGTGTCAGAGGGGTCACTAAAGACCATCAGAAAACACAGCAGTTTCTGTTGTTCATGGGGGTTCTATGTGGGAAGTTTGGCCCAATTTTGTCATTTGTGGGGTTCAGAATGCTCTTTGATTGTAGGTGAACTATAAATCACAGTAACTACAACTCCCAAAATATCAAGGTCTTTTTTCCCCAAACTCCACCAGTGTTCACATTTGGGCATATTGAGTATCCGTGCCAAGTTTGGTCCAGATCCATCATTGTTTGAGTCCACAATGCTCTCTGGATGTAGGCAAACTGCAACTCTAAAACTCAAGGTCAATGCCCACCAAACCCTTCCAGTATTTTCCCTTGATCATGGGAGTTCTGTGTGCCAAGACTGGTTCAGTTCCATAGTTGGTGGGGTTCAGAATGTTCCTTGATTGTAGGTGAACTATAAATCCCAGCAACCACAACTCCCAAATGACAAAAACAACTCCCCCCAGCCCCACCAGTATTCAAATCTGGGTGTATAGGGTATTTGTGGCAAATTTGGTCCAGTGAATTAAAATACATCCTGCATATCAGATATTTACAACTGATAGCAGTAGCAAAATGACAGTTATGAAGTAGGAAGGAAAATAATTTTATGGTTGGGGGTCACCACAACATGTGGAATTGTCTTAAGGGGTCGCAGCATGAGGAAGGTTGAGAACCACTGATCTAAAGGCATTGGATTTTTTAGTGGTTCAGAAGCAGGAATGAGGAAAGTAGAGTTTATGGGCCACTTCAGCTTACAATTTTTACATGATTTCTGTGAATTGACTACTACTTTGTTTCTCAATCAGATCTTAATTTCAGTGAGTCACAGTCAAAGGGCTTCTTAAGTCAAATGACAAGGTTTTGCTCCATTGACAGACTTGTTCTTTCCCAAATGGCTTTAAAGTCTTGGGAAGCTACTGTTGACTGTAGAGAGAAATGTGGACTGGAAAGCTTTCTTGGTTCATTTTTTTGGTAGTGCATTTCTTTCTTTGTAACTTCATCCTTTGGCTGAAAAGGAACTCGCATATTTATTTATGAAAAGCTTTTCTATGCAATACTTCATCCACAAGTTTTCAATCTAAAAACCCACAGTGCAAGCAAAAGGATGGCTGGAGGACTGAAAAAGCAACATGGCTTATAGCCACAAACTATTGTCAACCCACTAGGAAAAAAATAGTTCAGGTAGCCTGACTGAATTGTGATGATGAGGGAGAGGAGGAGAGGAAGGCAGCTGGTTTGTCTACAGAGCCAGTGAAATAACCCTGATTCCTTTCTCAATCTCTGCTGCAATTACATAACCTTAAGTGGGTTTATCCATGCCATGTAAAGCAAAGTAGTGCAGCACTTGCTAGATTGTTCTGTGCTCCAATTTTGCTGTTTCATTCTTGGATTATCTCAAGCTGCCTTAAATGCTGCTGTAGAAAAGCGATTTATATATCCATCAATGACATTCATAAAGAGAATAATGAAGTACAGTCTTGGTGGGTGTGACTTGAGCAGTTTCGGGTCAGCAATAGTATACAACTGCAATTTGTATTTTCCTTGTCTTTGTGGTTTCCATTCATGCAAAGTCATTCTTTACTCCTAGTAAAATATTAACTGCAGCATGGTCCGGGCGTGTGAAATCTCAGGATACAGGCATCAGAAAGATTATAGAAATGTAACGTATCTGAAAAGATGATTTTCTGATATATCTATGTGTTGTTGTTTTAAAATTTAGGTAACAGTTCATAATCCAGAGAATCAAAGTTACTTGATAGCATATAAGGATTCACAGCTCATAGTCTCTTCAGCTAAGTAAGTTAAAAGCAATGCTTGTTTTAATATGGCAATGGTACACTTTTCAGAATATTTCTAGATTCTAATAACTGAATGGTTCTAATTTGACATAACAGTAATTTTCAATATTCTTTTATTGTCTTTGTGATGTTTTGTGCTGTTAATTTTTTTAACTATTATGTTTTATGTATACTAATTTGTTGGAAACCGCCTTGAGTCGCCAATTGGCTGAGAAAGGAGGTACACAAATACAGTAAATATTCTCTGTCTGAGCCTCCCTCAAAGTGCGTGCAGTGCAACTAGTATTTCCACATGGGAGATAAACTAGTAAAGTGTTTTGCTTCCATTCAGTATTACGTTTCATTGTATATGTGTTTATCATAGCTATTCTCTGACAGTGGTGTTTATATGATAAACATATATCAGTTGACTTGGTGAAGAATGTTACCTTTTGTCTGCAGCCCAATTTTTGGATATTAGTTACTATACAGAATTTCCATAATCTGATGTCTTTGTTGGGAGTAAAAATATTGAACCTGCCCCACCATCACCTCTGCTGTTTTGAAAATTATACAGCTTATAAATGTAAACTTGTTTCCACCGAGGGACATTTTTTTTAAAGTAACTCCATTTTTTTTGGTCATGTCAGGAGCGACTTGAGAAACTGCAAGTCGCTTCTGGTGTGAGAGAATTGGCCATCTGCAAGGACGTTGCCCAGGGGACGCCTGGATGATTTGATGTTTTTATCATTCTTGTGGGAGGCTTCTCTCATGTCCCTGCTTGGGGAGCTGGAGCTGACAGAGGGAGCTCATCCACCTCTCCCAGGATTCGAACCTGCGACCTGTTGGTCTTCAGTCCTGCCGGCACAGGGGTTTAACCCACTGTGCCACCGGGGGCTCCATGAATATATGCTTCTGTTTGGATCATAGCTGTGGGGGTTAATTATATGGGATACATAAGAGTGAGGCATCGTTTTTACAAGTCTTCAGTGTGTCTATGGGGGGAAAACGTATACACACAAACTATGTTGAGTGAAAATTAACATCTGTTCACATATATTAAAAATGGATAGGACATTTTGTTCACAAGCAAGAGCTAACACTAGCAATTTCTCAGACCTATCTGCTCACCCACTCTGCAAATCTGATTCAATTAAAAGGCATATGAGATGATATTCTCTAAGATAAATGTCGGAGGTTATTCATGAGATAGCATAAAAACTAAGCTTTCTCTTCAGAACTGACAGTCTGTTTCTCAGTAGAAAAACATGTTTATTGTGATATGGAAATGATTTGTGTAATGTGTTCTTACATTTTTCACTTCAGAGCATTGCAGCATTGTGAGGAGCTGATCCAGAGATACAACCGTGCTGAAGACACCATCTGTCTTCCGGACAGTAAGCCGCTGCCTCTGCAGAATGTAACAAATCATGTGGGTAAGGCAGTGGAAGACTGTATGAGAGCTATCATTGGCGTCTTACTCAATTTAACAAACGATAATGGTAAGTATCTCTTCCTCATAACAAGGTCTACACAATGAAACACATGTAAAGCATTTCTCTGTTGATGCCCATGTCATGAGGTTGGTAATAAGTAGTAAAAAGCAAGCTAGAATAATCAGAGGTTCAACAAAATGAATTTATTTGACAGGAATGGGGTTTGTAGTGAAGGCACAGGTTATGTATCTCTTATCTAAAATGTTTGAGACCAGAAGTGTTTTGAATTCTGGATTATCCCCCCCCCTTGGAGATAGGACCAACGTCTGAACGTAAAATTCATTTGTCTTCCATATAGGCCAGGGGTCCTCAAGCTAAGGCCCGGGGGCCGAATACGGCCCTCCAAGGTCATTTACCTGGCCCTCGTTCAGGGTCAACCTGAGTCTGAAATGACTTGAAAGCACATAACAACAACAACAACAATCCTATCTCATCAGCCAAAAGCAGGCCCACACTTCCCATTGAAATACTAATGTTTATATTTGTTAAAATTGTATTGTCGAAGGCTTTCATGGCCGAAATCACTGGGTTGTTGTAGGTTTTTCCGGGCTATATGGCCGTGTTCTTGAGGCATTTTCTCCTGACATTTTGCCTGCATCTATGGCAAGCATCCTCAGAGGTAGTGAGGTCTGTTGGAAGTAGGAAAATGGGTTTATATATTTGTTAAAATTGTTCTTCATTTTAATTATTGTATTGTTTTTTGCACTACAAATAAGATATGTGTATTGTGTGTAGGAATTCATTCATGCTTTTTTCAAAGTATAATCCGGCCCTCCAACAGTTTGAGGGACTGTGACCTGGCCCTCTATTTAAAAAGTTTGAGGACTCCTGATATAGGTCATATGCAATATAGGGCATAGCTTGAAGGTTAATTTTATAAACTGTATTTTCAATAATTTTGTGCATGCAACACAGTTTGGGTACATCAGAAAGAAAATATGTCACTATCTCAGCCACCAATGTGGACAGTTTTGGGGTACCTCAGATTTAGGATTTCTAGATAAGGACAGACCAGCCTATGTTACAAAAGCCCGTAGGGCAGAGTGGCAGCTAAGGAAAAATAGTGGAAAATGGAACACAAATGAATGTTGTTTCCTTTGAACATGATGCAGTTGTAAATCATTAGAGCAGGCTTGGAAACTTTGGATTAATCTGGTAAATGTCACTGATGTAAGAAATAAAAAGAAAGAATTGCAAATACATTGTTTTGTCTGTCAGTTGCATTGTTTTCAGTTGCAAACTTCTTGGCAAAAGTCTGAATTTAGTGTTTTCTATAACAGATTAAAGTGTCGGTCCCAAAGAAGAATAAATGTGATGAGAAGCCTGAATCCTGATGTAGTCCCAATTAATTAAGCCTGTAGAACTGATGGAGTTTACATACATATTGACTCACCATTCAGCAACTGATTCAGTGCATCTATCTTAATTGAGATTGCCAATTGAATTCAGGCCAAAGTGATTTCTGGGACCAAATTTCAGTCTATAATGTGATGATGGCAATTGAAACACATTTTTGTTAACGTTGCAGATACAACGCCTTGAAATATCTGATTAGCTTTTCTGTTTCTCTTTTCAGAGTGGGGTAGCACTAAAACTGGTGAGCAAGATGGCCTTATCAGCACAGCTCTCAATTGTGTACTTCAGGTTCCAAAGTTCCTACCTCAAGAACAGAGATTTGACATTCGGGTTCTGGTGAGTAAAGCAGTCCAGAATGTAAAAGGCCATATTTTATGTATTTCATTTTTGCACATGAATGTTGTCAGTTGCCCTTTTCTAAGTGCCTTCCAGAAGCTAAGTAGATGGTGGCTTCTGAAAGGAACCTTTTACATGACATAATTTATTTTGTGGAATGCCCTCCACAGACAGATGCATAGTCATCAATGCTGCTGTCATGGTAGGCAACATATCAGGGCATGCTGACTTCCCCAGTTTACAGCCCACCAAATGAATCATCACAACCAGAGATGGGAAGGCATGAAAAAAACTGATTTTTTTTTTGAGGGGAAACGGGTTTTCCCCCCATTTTTTCCGTCTCCCCCCCTCCATGTTTCCAAGTTTTTTTTTCCAGGCCTTCCCATTTCTAATCACAACTAATGGTGATTTAGAGGCTTTAGCTCAGTGTCAAAAGCTTGTTTAAAAGCAAAAAAAAAGGATAAAGCTTTTCAGAGACGTTATTCCATAGTTGAAGCACAACATCTGATCCTAAGTACTAGTAACTATTTGTAAGCACCAACTGTATAGTGCAGGCCTCCGCAACCTGTGACCCTCGAGGTATTTAGGACTTCCAGAAGCCTTAGCCAGCTTGTTGGGAATTCTGGGAGCTGAAGTCCAAAATATCTGGGGGGCCACATGTTGTACAGGCTTGGTGGAGCATTTTTTGGAAATACTGCAAGAGAGGGCTACCACAGAATTGTGCTAAAATGAAATTCAATGACAACCTGGAAGTTCCTTTGCTAAAACACTATTAGGGATTCCAGAAAGCTTTCTTGTGATTCCAGTCCTCTTGTAGTAGGATTTTTTTAAAAAAAGTTTGAACTCTGGACATTTTTCTTGCCTCAGTGGAAATTCTATTATATACTATTTTTAAAAAAGATTGTTTGGCTAAAAGATTGTCTGTGCACATACATAATCTAGGTTCTGATTATGTGATGAACTTTTACACTCGTCACTCTACTCCCCCTTGCTTTAATCTTGTAATTTAATCCCATTTTACCAAATGTATTATTTTATCAAGTTTTATCATGTTTTTATTTTTAATTTATTTATTTATTGACTACATTTATGTACCGCTTTTCTCCCCCTAAGGGAACTCAAAGTGGTTTCCAACATTATAAAGGCAAAATTCAATGCAATACATACATGTGAAAATCAAAAGATAATTGCAAAACATTAACATATAACTATAAATTAACCTAACCGAATTAAAACATAAACATAATAGAACCTTTAGACATAAAGCATTAAAATTAAACATCGATAATATAATAACATGTGCATTAAAACCCACCAATAAACAACATGATTTAAAAACAGTTATTAAAATCACGCCATCCAAAATCAAGTCTGCAATCATTCCATTGCTCCGTTCACTATTCCTTGTTGCACTTTGCTGTCCAAAACCTTGGTCAGATAAACACATTTCTACTTTCTTCCTGAATGTCAGGATGGAGGGGCTGTTCTAATTTCACTAGGGAGGGAGTTCCATAGTCGAGGGGCCACCACTGAGAAGGCCTTGTTTCTCGTCCCCACCAGTCACACTTGTGAGGTGGAATTGCGAGCAGGGCCTCCCCAGAAGATCTTAATCTCCGAGGCGGATCATACAAGGAGATACGTTCGGACAAGTAAGGTGGGCCGGAACTGTTTAGGGCTTTATAGGCTAAAACCAGCGCTTTGAATTGTGCTTAGTAGCTGGTGGAGCTGGCATAACAAGGGAGTTGTGTATTCCCTGTATGTGGCCCCAGTTAGAAATCTGGCTGCCGCCTGTTGGACCACTTCAAGTTTCCGAACAGTCTTCAAAGGCAACCCCATTTAGAGCGCATTGCAGTAGCCTATCCTTGGTGTAAAACAAGTGTGGACCAGTAGTTAACTATTACAGGAGTTTTAGCATAGTTAATAGTGTCCGTATTTTTGTTTTTGTTTTTATTGTTGACAAGGGCATTGGACTAATCAGTCAACAAATCTGTTTGTCTATCTAGATTCTAGTATGTTCGGGCAGGAATTTAAAACCAGAAAAAAATAAGCTAAAGAGCAAAGGAGTTTTTAAAAAATAAAAGAGAAAGGGTAGAGGAGTTAAAACAAAACACCTCTTGTATTGCGAGATATTCCAGTGTCTCCATCCCCCAGGAAAAATTCCAGTGGAGTTAAACTCCTCACAACCATGTCATTTATATATTGTCGAAGGCTTTCATAGCTGGAATCACTGGGTTGCCATGAGTTTTCCGGGCTATGCAATGCTAATCAAGGTAATTAATTGCAACATTCACACTTGCCTCCAACAGACAAGAGTTCTTTCTCTCACTCAATATTGTCCCAATATTTTTCACTGAAAGGACATGAAATATCTCAGCTGAAATTTGGAGGCATTGCAAATATTATAGTATGCCTCTATTATAGGTTTAATTATTTGTGAACTTCGAAGCAAGAACTCATTCCGAGGGAATAAAACATCCTTTTGTAATGCAAGAGAACAAAACCACATTTTAGCAAGTAGTCTTATTACATAAGTTGTGATATTGATGTACTGGCAGTCCCGAAGTTACAAACAAGATAGGTTCTGTAGAATTATTCTTAAATTGAATTTGTGTGTTAGTTGGAATAAGTATATTTTTAAGTGTTAACCAGCCAAAAATATATATGTTTTAGCTTTGGATAGCACAGGGGAGGGTGAAGTCCCCTGTGGGCTTTGCTTTGCTTTGCTGTATGGACCCCTGTTCAGAAGATTTTACATCACTTTCTGTCCCTCTGATAATTGGATTTTGGAAAATTTGGCTTTTTGCGGAAACAAGGATTGTTGCTAAATCTTCACTGACAACTTTTCCCCTGATAACTCTTTCAGGAGTGAATTTCCCTTCCGAGGGATATATTTATCTCACTTCCTGTTGTGTCACCCCTATTCTTAACTATAATTTGTTTGTACGTCGGATGTTTGTAACTTGAGTACTGCCTGTATAGCGTCAGTGGCTAGTTTAAATTTGCTTATGAAGCTTTTTAAATTTTAAAGAACGGGAATTACTAAAGCTCATAGTTGCTCAGACATGCCAAAAAGCCCACACCTGTGGGCTGTTTTACGTTAGAGAGAAAACCATGTATTCCTTGGAACACATTTGTTTTTTTACAGGGTTTGGGCCTCCTGATCAATCTGGTAGAATACAGTGCAAGAAATAGACACTGTCTTGTCAATATGGAAACATCATGTTCCTTTGATTCATTCTGTTTGGGAGAAGCCGAAGATAGCATATTCATTTCTGGACAGATGGCTGCTGTTCAAGCTTTGGTACAGGTAAATCATGTCTTTTAGTCCAAAAGATGTGCAGTGTAACAACAATTAAGTCATTTCATTGAAAGCTATCCCTCAAAGAAAATATATGTATGCAATTTTGTTTTCTGCTTTCATCTCTCTTATGCGTGTAAGTAATGGTTGGTGATGTACTACCAAGAGCTCAAGTCAGCATGCAAATAACTTGTCTTGGCAGAATAGCCTTGAGATAGAAGAAGAAGAAGAACTTTATTTTTCTACCCTGCTTCCATCTCCCCGAAGGGACTCGGAGCGGCTTACATGGGTCCCAAGCCCACGCAGAATACAATTAAAATAAAGCAATAACAATTAAAACAGCATAAAACAACATAACAAAAATTGCTAGCAACAACAGTAACAGCAGACTAATTTTGGAGGGGGGGGGGGAGGAAAACCACTACGTGAACTAGTAAAAGGATAAAGTGGTTTAGTAAGGTAGATGACAATGTATAACAGCATAGGAAAAATCATGGAAACAGAGCAAATTAACAGGACCAGTTAATATAATATAGGACATCAGATTAAATGACAATTCAAGTCATGATACAGGCCATTTGTCATAGGAGTCGTCAATCAAAAGCACGACGAAACATCCATGTCTTTAATTCCTTACAGAATGTGGCTAGGGAGGGTGCCAGCCTAATCTCCCTGGGGAGGGCGTTCCAGAGACGGGGGGCCACCACTGAGAATGCCCCCTCTCTCGTCCCCACCAACCGTGCCTGAGACAGGGGCGGGAGCGAGAGAAGAGCATCCCCTTCTCTCTTAAGGATCTTAAGGACCATGTGGTCTCGTAAGGGAGGAGGCGGTCACGCAGATAGGCAGGTCCTGAACCATTTAGAGCTTTATAGGTGATAACCTGCACCTTGTATTGGGACCGGAAACTTATCGGCAGCCAGTGAAGCTGTTTAAACAGGAGGGTTGTCCGCTCTCTGTAACTTGCTCCAGTTAATAATCTGGCCGCCAATCTTTGCACCAGCTGTAGTTTCCAAACCGTCTTCAAGGGCAACCCTATGTAGAGTCCATTACAGTAGTCTAATCTTGAGGTAATTAAGGCATGGAGCACCATGGTCAAATCAGACTTCTCGAGGTACGGTCGCAGCTGGTGCACAAGTCTTATAGGCAGATATATATGCCTTCTCCCTCCCTCCCTCCCTCCCTCCCTCCCTCCCTCCCTCTTTTTGCTAGAAAAGGGAGTTTTGGGAAGTCTTGAGCGTTATTGAATGTTCCCCCCGAAAGTGTTGAGATCACATTTGCTCTTAGGGCTGCACCTTTTCCCAACTACTAGCTAATATATAATGCTAAGCCATTGATTTGTATAATAGCTAACAAGCAGCAGCGAATCCTCCTCTCTGCTTAATTATTATGATCAGTGATAATACAATATAATTACTGTGCCATCTATACCACTACACTGGTTGGCATACATTATGATTAGTTTCAAACAAGCCAAGTTATGTAATGCCTGAAACTGTCTTGACTAATTAACCACAGTTGCAGCTCCAGACAACTTAACAAGCTCTGGTTAAGCAAAATCTTTCGAATTGCTCCCAGCTTAGAAGGAAGGGGTGGGTAGGTTGTGCTAAACAGTGGTTATGCATGACAGATGGGGCTGCTGGGGCTTGGTAAATTGCATCATTGTACAAATAGCCATTTTTGTGGTTACCTTAAAAAAAAAAAAAGAATTGTGGTAGAGCGTAAGAAGAGCTTGGCTTTTACTTCTGAATATATGAGGATTTTTTTTCCAGCTGCCATTGTTTACAATATTTAATGGGCACATTTGCAGAGGATAGGTCTGAATTTTAGCATTTGGGTAGCATTTGAGTTGAATATTGATCCAAACTTTGGCAGCCTAATAGTTTTTAGTACTGTTCTGTAACATTCATCATTTATGCTGTGCGTGACATGAATGGGATGTTTGTATATTGATTTATTGAGTAAGGTATATGATACGTTTTGTGCACTATTGTTCCTGCATAGGTTTGGCGCGTTCAGTCTGAATTGTAATTTTTATGCGGTATGCAAGCATAGAAGTAATCCTGATTTCTTTTATGAAAGGTTTAGTAGAAAGGGGAATGATTGCAGAAAGACAGGGAGGTGCGTAGGGCAAAGGAGCTGTTCCCTAGCGTCATTTGGGAAGTGTATAATTTGGGCTCATGATTCAGCATCGGTGACATTTTCCCTCTCAGTTGTTCCTGGAGCGCGAGCGAGCAGCCCAGCTGGCAGAGAGCCAGACGGATGAGCTGATTAAAGAAGTCCCGACAGCACAACACGACAAGAGTGGGGAGTGGCAGGAGACCAGTGGAGAAATCCAGTGGGTTTCGACGGAAAAGCCAGAGAATGCAGAGGAAAAAGAGAAGAAAGAAGAAGAGGAAGAAGAGCTTGATCTGAATAAAGGTAGGCATGTGCTTTTGAAAAAGGAACAAGGAGTGGAGCTGATGGCAATAGAGAAAATAGGGGCCTCAATCAGCACTGTTTGACTTAATTAATAAAATTGTGGGCTCTTTCTGACTACAGCTTCTTAGGCCAGGCGTCATGCATGCAGCTTGCACCTTGGACCATAAAATAATTGACATATTTGCTGCTTGCTGAGAAAGGCTCCAGGACTGGTTGTGCAAACAGAAACTGCATGTTCTTAATGGCGATTGCCACAGGCTCTGCTTTGCCAAAAATAAAATTATATTTCAGAGTATTTCATTTCTTCAACTGCAGTTGGTTCCAGTTCATTGCTTTGGTCCTCTAAACGTTCCCATTATGAACCAAAGAAAACTGCTTCTTGTAGTTGCACCTTCATATTTCTTTGTGTCAAGTTAAAGTTTCTCTAACTGTGCCCCTCCAGATGTTTTGGACTTCAACTCCCACAGTTCCTAACATCTGGTAAGCTGACTGGGATTTCCGGGAGCTGAAGTCCAAAATACCTGGAGGGAACACAGTTTGAGAAACACTGTGTTAAATAAAGTCAAGCTTAACCTTGCTGTTTCATTCCATTTTGCCTGTATTTTGTGCTCTTCACTCAAATCTTGTGTCAGAATGTTGCTTTTGGGAGCATTGTTTTTCCATCAGTCATCTTGTCCTCTTACTGCTTCGGAATAATTCCTTCTTTTACATTGGTCCTTTCTTTTACTTCCTTCTGACCTCGGCCCAACTCCAACTTGTTTTGCTGTCTTATGTACCTGTGAGGTTACAAAAAGGTGAAATTTTACTTATGTTGGATTTGGCTATGATGGGTGCCCATAGGTGTATACATGCAAATAATTGTTCTGTAAGTAATTCAGGAAAATACACTAAATTTTGGTTATTTATTTATTATTTATTTACAGCTTTTATATTCTGCCCTTCTCACCCCGCAGGGGACTCAGGGCGGATTACAGTGTACACATATACGGCAAACATTCAATGCCAATTTTCGACATACAAACATATATAGACATATACAGAGGCCATTTAACTTTTTTCTGGCTGTCAGGGGAGCTGTCGCTTTCATCGTCCATCTGCGATGCTGATGAAGCACTTCCGCATTCTCCGCTTGCTTCCCCGCTGGAATGCTTTGCTGGAGTCTTCTTTATGGCCTCATAAATCAGTTAATTTAGCCTCCTCACACTTTTAAGGTGGTACCTAATTTTCCTACTTGACAGATGCAACTTTCTTTTGGGTTGCAAAGGTCGACAACAGGCTACACACAATTGGTTGGAAACCCACTCCAACCCGGGCTGGCTTCGAACTCATGACCTTTTGGTCAGAGTGATTAGTAATGGAAATAATCAGAAAAGCAGTGTTAAATGTCATACATTAACAATGTTGTTTTCTTGCAGCCCTTCAACATGCTGGGAAACACATGGAAGATTGCATTGTAGCCTCATACACAGCATTGCTTCTGGGATGCCTCTGCCAGGAGAGTCCAGTAAGAAAACCAATAATTGCATACCTATTCCATAGATTCGTAATACTAAATAAATAGATTTGTCATACATAGCATTTAAGCTAACAGTTTGCAATTTTAAAAAAACAGTGTTCGTACATTTATTTAATAGAAGAATGTCAGGTTATGCTCTTTCCTCAAATGTTGGCTTTTTTCTTTTCTGCAGTTACAAATGGTTTCGTTTTGCAATTTCCATAAAAACAGGATGTGCATTGGAAAGCTTTCTATTACTTGAATTGCAAAAATGTCTACTATATATTCTAATCAAAATGTTATTTGTCTGTTTAGCACTGTAAAATTGGTCACAGTGTACCACAATGGAAATTGTCTAATTCAAATCTTACTTTCTTAGATCAATGTGACTTCAGTGAGGACATACTTACCAGAAGGGGACTTTTCAATTATGACAGAAATGCTCAAAAAGTTTCTCAGTTTTATGAACCTTACTGTAAGTATTATATCAATTATTATTAGTATATCAAATATTGCAATTTTCTCTGATAAGCTTTATTAGATTCCCTTAAAAAAACTGCAGTTACGACTACTTCCACCTTCTGATGTTATTTTTACCCTACAATCCATATAAATTAAAATGTAATGTTCGTTTGTGGGATTAACATAACTCAAAAACCACTGGACAAATTGACACCAAATTTGGATGCAATACACCTATCAGGCCAACAAGTGATCATCACTCATAAAAACACAGAAGAACACAGCAGAAGAGGTTTAAAAGCCAAAAAAATTAAAAAAAAAAACCATTACAACATATCCACAAAACCACATATATACATAAATATATACACACTAGCCATCCCCTGCCATGCGTTGCTGTGGCCCACATGGGGGTTCTATGTGGGAGGTTTGGCCCAATTCTATCGTTGGTGAGGTTCAGAATGCTCTGTGATTGTAGGTGAACTATAAATCCCAGTAACTACAACTCCCAAATATCAAGATTCTATTTTCCCCAAACTCCACCAGTGTTCACATTTGGGCATATTGAGTATTCATGTAGAGTTTGGTCCAGATCCATCATTGTTTGAGTCCACAGTGATCTCTGGATGTAGGTGAACTTCAGCTCCAAAGCCAAAGGACACTGCCCAACAAACCCTTCCAGTATTTTCTGTTGGTCATGGGAGAACTGTATGCCAAGTTTGGTTCAATTCCATAGTTGGTGGGGTTCAGAATGCTCTTTGATTGTAAGTGTACTATAAATCCCAGCAACTACAACTCCCAAATGACAAAATCAATTTTTTTTAGTGAAGGACATACATTGAGTTGTTAGATGTCTTGTGTCCAAATTTGGTGTCAATTTGTCCAGTGGTTTTTGAGTTCTGTTAATCCCACAAACGAACATTACATTTTTATTTATATAGATATATACATATGTATACACACAAAACACATATACACAGACTGGGCCACAGCAACACATGGCAGGGGATGGCTAGTGGCTTATAACAATCAGAAAACACAGACATTAATCTATTACTTGCAGTGCCTTCTTTTTGGCAGTGAGAAGGAAGGCAAATTCCTTGCAACTTCTCTTTATGGTGTTTGTAGCTAAGTTAGTGTTTTTCCTGTCAAGATAACCTGGGATGCAATACAGATGCCACCTCAGCCTATTGGCCAGTAGTAGAGACTTGAACATGCAGCTCTTTGGCTCTAGAGTTCAAGAGCAACCAGCAGTTTCACTGAATGTTATTTCTAGAAATAATTAGAGTGTTGTGTAATGTTGGGCCCAAATAGTTTTCAGGGTTGTGGGATCACCTGCTCTTTCCCACAAAGCACCAGAGATCTACCAGTGGCTCTGCAGTTGGATATAGACTTGGAATAAAGCAACATAATGCTTTTGAGCATATGTCTAGCCAAACAATGTATTTTAAGCATTGGAGACATGCTCATAGTTTCACATCAGATCCAATCATGCTTTTTCTCCAGTTTTTGTTTTAGCAGTCCTAATTACAGAAGGTGAACCAATTTGGTGCTGTAGAAGGTGTACCCCAGTTTTCTGCTTCTAACCATCTAGGGCAGGGTTTCTCAACCTGGGGGTCGGGACCCCTGGGGGGGTCATGAGGGGGTGTCAGAGGGGTTGCCAAAGACCATCAGAAAACACAGTATTTTTGTTGGTCATGGGGGTTCTGTGTGGGAAGTTTGGCCCAATTTTATCATTGGTGGGGTTCAGAATGCTCCTTGATAGGTGGTGAACTATAAATCCCAGGAACTATAACTTCCAGATATTAAGTCTATTTTCCCCAAACTCTACCAGTATTCACACTTGGGCATATTGAGTATCTGTTTCAAATTTGGTCCAGCTCTCTCATTTATTGAGTCCACAGTGCTCTCTGGATGTACAACCCCAAAAGGTCAATGCCCACCAAACCCTTCCAGTATTTTCTCTTGGTCATGGGAGTTCCGTGTGGCAAGTTTGGTTCAACTCTATCGTTTGTGGAGTTCAGAGTGCTCTTTGATTTTAGATAAACTATAAATCCCAGCAACTACAATTTCCAAATGACAAAATAACACCCCCCATATATATATATACACACACACACACACACACACACACACACACACACGTACGTACATACATACATACACACACACACACACACACACAAATTTGGGCGTATTGGGTATTTGTGACAAATTTGACCCAGGGAATGAAAATACATCCTGCATATCGGAAATTTACATGGCGATTCATAACAGTAGCAAAATTACAGTTATGGAGTAGCAACGAAAATAATGTTATGGTTGGGGGTCACCACAACATGGGGAACTGTATTCAGGGGTTGCAGCATTAGGGAGGTTGAGAAACACTGATCTAGGGAGATGCACTGGCACGAGAGCTCTTTTTTTTTTAGTATTGCCACCTCTTTTCATGATGGGACAGTGCTGGGTAATCTTTCCTCTGCCGCTCACCCTCCAGAGTTCATGGAGTGAGCAGGGTGAGGCTGATATCGTACCTGCTTTTGTCAAAATTGCATGTTCTCCAAACTGCTAGCTGATATTTAGGCACCGGCTACAAAAAAATAATGTGTTGTAAGACAGTTGTCTCATAGTTATATGCAGTTGATGGTTATCAAATGTTGACTTCCTATTTGTACATAGATAAATGTGTTGCAAATGTAGAAAGAAGAACTGGTTTCTTCCTTTTTTTTGTTAACTGGGAAATGTTTCAACTATAATTCACACTATAGCAGGTATAGGCAAACTTTTGCCCTCCAATTGTTTTGGACTACAACTCCCATACTACAAGAAATAAAGTCCAATTGTTTTGGACTACAACGGCTGTTTTTAAATGGTTTTAAATTGTTTTTAAATTGTATTAGATTTTAGCCTGTTCTTGTAAGCCGCTCTGAGCCCCAGGGGAGTGGCGGCATATACGTTTGAATAATAAATCAATCAATGAATACTTCAAGAAATAAAGCCTGGCTGCTCATTGGAGGGAAGAATAGTAGAGGAAACAAACAAGAATAGTAGAAGCCAAGATGAAGTTAAACATGAGCCAACAATGTGATGTGGCGGCAAAAAAAGCCAATGGGATTTTGGCCTGCATCAATAGGAACATAGTGTCTAGATCTAGGGAAGTAATGCTACCCCTCTATTCTGCTTTGGTTAGACCACACGTGGAATATTGTGTCCAATTCTGGGCACCACAATTCAAGAGAGATATTGACAAGCTGGAATGTGTCCAGAGGAGGGTGACTAAAATGATCAAGGGTCTGGAGAACAAGCCCTATGAGGAGTGGCTTAAGGAGCTGGGCATGTTTAGCCTGAAGAAGAGAAGGCTGAGAGGAGATATGACACCCATGTGAGAGGAAGCCACAGGGAGGAGGGAACAAGCTTGTTTTCTGCTTCCTTGGAGACTAGGACATGGGAGCAATGGCTTCAAACTACAAGAGAGGAGATTCCATCTGAACATGAGGAAGAACTTCCTGACTGTGAGAGCCGTTCAGCAGTGGAACTCTCTGCCCCGGAGTGTGTTGGAGGCTCCTTCTTTGGAAGGATTTAAACAGAGGCTGGATGGCCATCTGTCAAGGGTGATTTGGATGCCATATTCCTGCTTCTTGGCAGGGGGTTGGACTGGATGGCCCATGAGGTCTCTTCCAACTCTATGATTCTATGATTCTAAGTACTTTGGCCACATCATGAGAAGAAAGGAAAGCTTAGAGAAGACAATGATGCTGGGGAAAAAGGAAGAGGGGCCGACCAAGGGCAAGATGGATGGATGGTATCCTTGAAGTGACTGGATTGACCTTGAAGGAGCTGGGGGTGGTGACAACCGACAGGAAGCTCTGGCGTGGACTGGTCCACGAAGTCATGAAGAGTCGGAATGAATGAACAACAACAACTCCCACAATTATTAACAGCCTACCAGCTGTTAGGAATTGTGGGAGTTCAAGTCCAAAACAACTGGAGGGCCAAAGTTTGCCCATGCCTGCTCTATAAAGTAAATCTTATGTCATCAGGGGGGACCTTTTTTGTTGTTGTTAAACTTTCCCTGTTGTTCTTTCTTGTCGCCCAAACAGTGTGCTGTTGGAACAACAGGCCAGAAGTCTATCTCGAGAGTGATTGACTACTTGGAACACTGCTAGATACACGAGTCCTGCAACTGGCCCTTGGATGCTGGAGCTCGACCCTTTAGATAAAGAAAGACGTTGTTGAGGAAGCACCGGGAGCATTTATCGGTCTCATTCGTGTTTGGATTTTTCAGGCGACCTGGTCTCTTAACTGTACACTCAGCATGTTATGAAAGACAAGTTACCACACCAATCTGCAACTATCAAAAATGAGGGGAGGGGAAACACCTGAGGAAAGTAGAGCAAGAATTTATGATGCTTACAATAATGCAGTGCAGTATTTAAAATACGTTTGGCAGGGGTTACTCTCCATCTTTATTTTTCTGGCTTTGTTTGGGACAACTTTAATGGGGACACACTTTGCTGCTGGTAGTGCAACTGCTGTTTTACTGTTGAGCCACTGTTTTTCATGCCAGCCAGGTGCAAAGGCAGCTTTAGCTACTGAGGTATCCGATCTTCTAATAAAGATGCTCTGGGCAGCAGCATTGCTCTGATTTGAGTTTAATTTGCTCTTGCTTTTTAAAGAGATTATTCCAAATCATAAAAAAAAATAATAGAAAGTTTTTAAATACTTTTTGTGATTTTAACTACTGTCTATATTTAAAATGTGTTGGAATCCAAAGAGGTTGAGGCTTGGATAGTTTATTTTTTATACTGTTTTGATTGAGAAAAAAAATTGGGTTGTTGGAAACTACTTCTCAGTTTTTTAAATTGTCGAGGCCTATGTACTGTAAAACTGATTGACCATAACACTTCATTGCTCTTAAGAGAGGCATGCAGGAAAAAAAAATAATACTCCTCCCAGCTAATGGCTGTATCTATATTTTTTTAAGAATGCAGTAACTGTAAAAGATGCCCTGTTTAAAGAGGAATAAGAAACAAAAGTTCAATGCCAGGGTAGTTTACACTTCATAATAAGCAAAAACATTTAAAAGCTATCAGTTTTGTTTCAAGAAATAAATGTGGAGCTAAAACACCAATGGGGATTAATGTTTCCAGTTGACATAATCTTTCTATTTCTTCTTTAGTGTTGCGCAGGTAAATGCATACAATACAAAGCCTTAAATAGCTGAATATAGCGAAGATTTTGTTCAGTGTGGGGTCTAGTTCACAGCAAAGGATTGTGTTTGAGACTTTATCGGAACAAAAATCGCTGCAAATACCTTTCTTTTCTTTCTTTCTTTGGAGGTTTTGAGCATTCGTGACTTCTCTCTCGCACTCATTCTTTCAACTAATGGAATCGTTCATGATTTTTATTAAGCTGGTCTTTAATATTCACAAACCTTCTTGGAACATTTGTGTAACAGACACTTCACATTTCCTGTGTAGGTAGTTGCATCATGTTACTTCATTGAATTTGTAAAACTTGAAGCCATATAAATATTAGTTCTGTGTATAATGAGGGGTGGGAGAAATAACAGGAAATCTAACCTGCTTTTTAGATCTTGTGTTATCTCCATGTATAAAATTACAGACTTGTGCTTTTGTATCAGTGCCAGCTGTAAATTTTTTTACATACAGTGGCTGCCTTCTATGTCTTCCTATTTTTGATAATGCAGATTGCTGGGAATTCAGTAAGGAAGTAAATGATTAGACGCAAAAATCGTATTTGGTTCTACTTTTTTAAAATTTAATTTAATGTTTCTCATCACCTAAATGGCATTTTCACACATCCAATAAACCTACCAGTGTAACTGAGAAAGATGCCGAGGCTGTGTTTGCCCTTGGATGGAAAACCTTCCATATGAAAAGGTAGATAAACTTACTAAACCTATACTTGTAAATTATTTTTGCGATGCAAGATTTACTGGATGTATTTTTGGCGTTTTAGTTTTAATGATTTAGAGCAATGGCTTCCATTTTTAGTTGGATTTCACATAGATTTAAGTTAGGCTTTTGCTGTGTTTATGCACAGTGGCAAGGGATGATTTCAATTTGATGCAATGATGGGGGGATCAGGAAGGAATAATACCTCTCTGTTACACTGGTAATGATCTGAATGAGAATGAATAGAACTCATGTGTTGACTTAGTTTTCAATTAACAAGCACTGAAACATGCAGACTGTTTGGATTTTTTGTGGGGAGGGGGGTCTGGAGACCTTCACCCTGCGGTCTTGGTAAACCCTCATCAAACACTGCATTTGAATGGGTACTTGAGGCCAACTGTCCTATTGAAAGTTTTAAAGTAACTTTTTTTCCACTGTAAATATGTGTATATAAGCGCAATTGGAGACTAGAATAGTAGAGTACTTTTCTGAATCCAATCCTATTTTTATTTTATACAGTATTTCTCAGCTGTGATCTTTGGAGCAAAAGCCAACGGCAGGAATAATAGTTTGTACCAGTTTCATGAAGTATGTCTTTTGGTTTTTGTAAATAATTTTAACTCGAATAAAAATTGCTACTTTCAATACATAACATACATGTAATGAGCATAGTTTATTGATACTTCAAAAGTATGGCTGCCACTTTAAGATTGTTCTGTTAGGTGACATTGTCTCTTAGTTCTCCTACTGCTCAATGTATCAAGAAGTGATCCAGCATTGGCCTACAATATTAAAGAGCACTCTTGCTATGAAGCTTTCCATCAGGTAATGCAGGGAATTGGGAAAGTGAAGGGGACAATTGGAAGGAGTATGTACAAACCTGAGCAAGGATCACTGCTTGTTTTTTTTTTTTAAAGGATCACTACTTGTTTATGGTCAGAAAATGGAAAGAGACAACCTTTTACTTTGCTGGGTTGTTGTAGGTTTTTTTGGGCTGTATGGCCATGGTCTAGAGGCATTCTCTCCTGAGACCATGGCCATACAGCCTGACAAAACCTACAACAACTCAGTGATTCCGGCCATGAAAGCCTTCGACAATACTTTTACTTTGCCTCTATTCCTGTAGCAGAAAAAACTCAAAATGTTGTCAGCTGCATTGTATCAAACTCTTCTCAAAGAGTCAACAAAAGAGGTCAGTTTAAATGTTGGTATATTTAGTGGTCACAGTTAACATCAAGATTATGACTTCAACCTGCTCTTGAGACAACACTTGTCCTCCTTCATTTAATTTGTCTGTATTTGGTAAAAGAGGATCTCACATTAGGATGTTCAGGATTAAATATGGGACCACTTCCTCCATTGCATTTCTCTTTCAATAATTAACATAATTTTAGAGCCCAGATACATGAATAGGGCATACTTTCCTGGAAGTAAAATCAAAGAAACATGACAACACAATACTGACTCATTACGGACAATTTGAATGATAAAAGCATGTGGTGGTGTTGTTCATTCATTCAGTCGTTTCCAACTCTTCGTGACTTCATGGACTACTCCACGCCAGAGCTCCCTGTCGGCCATCACCACCCCCAGCTCCTTCAAGGTCAATCCAATCACTTCAAGGATACCATCCATCCATCTTGCATCTAGCTTTGTTGAAATGTCACGTATATGTTTGTATTTAAAATATGTCTAACCTGTGGAAACAGATGCCACTGAAGATTTGATTGAGACCTGAGTTCTGTGCATTAAACCCATGCTCAATAATTTTATAGAGTATATACTATAATCTCTCATTTCAGAGATTCGAACCTCCCCCTGGGGGGGGGGCTGTTTCGTAAAGATTCGGAGGGGTCCCATTTTCATTCTTCAAAGCTTCATAATTGTTTCATTAAGATTTGTTCCATTAGCAGCAATAGGGAAAATTTAGAGATCTATTTCTCTGTCATTTTATGGATATCAGGATGAAACTTGGTACACTTGTAGCCAACATTTACAACTTTAAGCCTGCCAAGTTTCAGAATGTTTTGTTCATCCACTGATTTTAAGGAAATTTTAAAGTGTGTACAAATAATTTTAATTTAAAAAAAACCTACGAGAGGTATCCCCTTCCATTCCTGCACAGCTGCACTCTGCACATCAATCCTGCAAAGTTTCAGAAAGATTCATTTATCTGCTGATTTTTAGGGTTTTTTTCTTTCCAAACTCCACAAAGAAACCAGGCACTATAGTTATCTGATGCAGTACATAGCCATGAAAATGTCTTCATTTTGCATAGATTTTAGAGCAATAAGTATATATGAACACTTGTAAACTTTTCATTTGTTCTTCTAAAAGAAAATATCCCATAATCAAATTCTTTTCATTTCTATTCTGCTTCTGTTTTGGTTTGTTTGTCTATTTTCCTCCCGGTGTTCAAGCTCTAGTTCCAGCACATAATGGAGTCCCTTTATGCTATAAAGGGACTTCAGAGTGCAGCTGTAGTTTCTCCGTAGGTTGTGTTGTAGATGCATTGCCTTTAAATTACTTGGCACATCCTTTTGGCTTCCAGATCTTCACTACTCTTCATTACCATCAGTCAGGATGTCCCTGCCCTGTTGGCAATCAGCACAACTATTCAAACAAGCAACTTCCTTTTTTTCAAAACTTAATAAAACCCATTGTATGAATCAGATTTTTTTTATATAATGTAGGGTTTTGTTTTATGTAGTTTTGAAGATCAAATTATGTAGGTGACGTCCTCCATTCTCCATACCCTGAGTAAACCGATTTCTCACGTTTGTTATGACTCTTGCCAGCATAGCAGGCGTTATGTTGGCAATTTCTTCCTGGATGTTGGTCTTCAAATCTTGTAGGGTCCTTGGACGGTTCACATAAATACGGGATTTCAAAAAAACCCATAGAAAAAAAATCACAAGGGGCCAAATCTGGAGAGCAGGCCGGCCACTCCAAATCCGCTCGAAAAGTAGGCCTTAACAGCAAAAGCACGTTCCTCACTGTTCCAAAGGATGATGGCGACTGAACTGTGTCAGGACGAAACTTTATACTCCCGCCTCTCGAACGAGACCACTAGCACTTCGCTACATCTTCAACCGACTGGCGCTCATTTTAAAAAAGTTATGCTGCCTCACCCAGTACCTTCTGTTTTTCTGTTTGTTAGTAAAACTGAATTGTTCATTCGTTCAGTCGTTCTGACTCTTCGTGACCTCATGGACCAGCCCACGCCAGAGCTCCCTGTCGGCCGTCACCACCCCCAGCTCCTTCAAGGTCAGTCCAGCGAGGCAAGAAAGCCGAGGCTCCCCTCAGACTGCTAAGGCTGTTGTGAGCTGAGGGGGCGCTCTTCAAGTGGCGGTTGAGGGGCATTTACAGAGGTGCCTCTGCGCCCCTGGCAAAAAAAAAAAGTGTTCTGCGACCGCTTACTTAGCGTAATGGACGAGCCGCCCCTGATAATACATAATACATAAAATACATTAAAATGTTGTTGTTGTTCATTCATTCAGTCGTCTCCGACTCTTCGTGACCTCATGGACCAGCCCACGCCAGAGCTCCCTGTCGGCCGTCACCACCCCCAGGTCCTTCAAGGTCAGTCCAGTCACTTCAAGGATGCCATCCATCCATCTTGCCCTTGGTCGGCCCCTCTTCCTTTTACCTTCCACTTTCCCCAGCATAATTGTCTTCTCTAGGCTTTGCTGTCTCATGATGTGGCCAAAGTACTTCAGCTTTGTCTCTTGAATCCTTCCTTCCAATGAGCAGTCAGGCTTTATTTCCTGGAGGATGGACTGGTTGGATCTTCTCGCAGTCCAAGGCACTCCCAAAACTTTCCTCCAACACCACAGTTCAAAAGCATCGATCTTCCTTCGCTCAGCCTTCCCTAAGGTCCAGCTCTCACATCCATAGGTTACTACAGGGAATACCATGACTTTGACTGAATTACTGTGTTGCAAATACCCCAGTGGCAAATGTGTAAGTGGTAGATAAAACTATTTAATAAAAGAATAGCATTGCTACTACAGGTAATTTCAGAACTTTCCAAACATTTCACATTGGTGATACTTTTTTAGACATGCATCATTTTGCAACACAGTAATTCATTTTTTCTAGCAAACAGGAAATTAAACCAACTTTCAAGAGATAGGAACACAGATTGTAATAGCGAAATGTATGGGGACACAACATCTCATGAAAATGTTTCATTTATATATTTAAAGCTCTTTGATTAGTAAGAAAATAACATACATTGTCAAGATTTTGTCGTTTTTCTTTCTGTCCACACAGCACACTGCTACTGACACAGTAACGTGTCACAATACACAGTTTGGAAAGCTCTGGGCTACTAGTTGGGTGCTGATCAGCTGCACTTCTGCTACAATACAAACTAGTACAGTAACTTGCAGACGTTCTCTAGCCTGATAATGTGGAGGGTTTTTTTTTAAGATAGGAAGAATAGTTCCTGTGCCACATTTGCAATCATATATTCAGTTCCTAACATGTTTGGGAAGATCATCTCTGCTTTTTCTAGAGTCTGATAGTGCAATTTAGTAATATTTATTTATCGTATCATCAGCAACCATACCATTGTATTACATTTCTAACAGAACAAAACAAACAAACAGATAAAAAAACACGGATTTTGCAAACTTGGTAGTTGATTAAATGTCCTTTGACCAGTATCTGGCCACTTGGAGTGCCTCTGGTGTTGCCGCAAGAAGGTCCTCCATTGTGCATGTGGCAGGGCTCAGGTTGCATTGCAGCAGGTGGACTGTGGTTTGCTCTTCTCTGCACTCGCATGTCATGGATTCAGCTTTGTAGCCCCATTTCTTAAGATTGGCTCTGCATCTCGTGGTGCCAGAGCGCAATCTGTTCAGCGTCTTCCAAGTCGCCCAGTCTTATGTGTCCCCAGGAGGGAGTCTCTCATCTGGTATCACCCACGGATTGGGGTGCTGGGTTTGAGCCTGCCACTTTTGGACTCTCGCTTGCTGAGGTATTCCAGTGAGTGTCTCTGTAGATCTAAGAAAACTATTTCTTGATTTAAGTCGCGGACATGCTGGCTGATACCCAAACAAGGGATGAGCTGGAGATGTCACTGCCTTGGTCCTTTCACTATTGGCTGCTACTTCCCAGCGGATGTCAGTTGGTGCAATACCGGCTAAGCAGTGTAATTTCTCCAATGGTGTAGGGCGCAGACACCCTGTGATAATGCGGCATGTCTCATTAAGAGCCACATCCACTGTTTTAGTGTGGTGAGATGTGTTCCACACTGGGCATGCGTACTCAGCAGCGGAGTAGCATAGCGCAAGGGCAGATGTCTTCACTGTGTCTGGTTGTGATCCCCAGGTTGTGCCAGTCAGCTTTCGTATGATATTGTTTCTAGCGCCCACTTTTTGCTTGATGTTCAGGCAGTGCTTCTTGTAGGTCAGAGCACGGTCCAGAGTGACTACCAGGTATTTGGGTGTGCTGCAGTGCTCCAGTGGGATTCCTTCCCAGGTGACCCTCAGAGCTCGGGATGCTTGTCTGTTCTTAAGGTGAAAGGCACATGTCTGTGTTTTAGATGGATTAGGAATCAGTTGGTTTTCCCTGTAATAGGCAGTAAGAGCACCTAGATAGTTACAACAATGCTGTCTTCGTATTATGCATCAGGCGTAGGCCTGGGAATGATAGTGGTGTTCAGAACCACTTGGTAAGTTAAGCAAATACAAAATCCACACATTGATTTTCCAAGCTCATACCTCATACCCCATAATGGAAATATTGGGGTTAAATATTATATGGAATTTTTTTTCCTTAAGCAGTGAAAGTTTGGCTCTGAACTATATTTTCAACTCCCCTTCGAGGAGTTCCACTTGGGCACTGAGGAGTTTTCACAGGCTCTGTTCCTTCCTCTCTGATCCACAAAATGATTATTTCTGAAAAATATGCTGACATCTGTGCAATGGTGGAAAGGCAAGTTATAAGTGCTTCCAACAAATCCACTTAACTGGAACATTGCTGAGAAGTGCCACCTTCAGCAGTTATGAGGGACCTTTTATTATTTCAATAGGAGAACAAAAGCAAATAGCTCCAATAATTCAACTCTGATTTACTTACAGAATGCACATGCTGGCTATCCCAAATTTCTAGAAGGCTAAAGCTCAATGTTGTAACGGCCTAACATTTGGACAATGTCTCTCTAATGTAATAAGTCATTCAGGGATAATCAAAAAGAGTTCAGAGATGATTCGGATAAAATGGGAAGAGCAATTTTGTACTCTTAGAGAGAAAAATGCACACGTCTTTCTGCCAGCCTTGTAATGTCCCGGCTTTAATTTAACAAAGTATTCTTCCAAGCAGACATACATTCATGTGCTTATGTCTCCACTTAAGTGAGGGAGGCATAGTTCATAGGCAGAGCCAATGGTTTGCATTCGTCATCGTTTAGGACTAGAGTCCAACACTGGCGTTCCAGTTGTTAGACTGGAGTGTGCAACTAACCTAGCCATCATAACCAGCATAGTGATGCTAGAGGTTGTGATCTGACAATATCAATACAGCACGTTACTGTAGCATCTCCAAAGAAAAACAGGGTTAGTATCATGCAGAGATATTGCCATCTGCTCTTAACTAGCAGTTTCAATAACCGTAGGGCAGCGGTTCTCAACCTGTAGCAAGCAAAATTACAACAAGGGAGCTGCAGTCCAATAAACAACTAGATATGATACATTGCCCATTCCTGTTTTAGAGCAGTATATCTACGGGAAGGCTTTCTGAAGAGTCAATCCGGATAATAGGATATGGTATCTGTGTCAATCCGGATAATAGGATACGGTATCTGAGCGAAGGAAGATAGATGCTTTTGAACTGTGGTGTTGGAGGAAAGTTCTGAGAGTGCCTTGGACTGCGCGAAGATCCAACCAGTCCATCCTCCAGGAAATAAAGCCCGACTGCTCACTGGAGGGAAGGATACTAGAGACAAAGTTGAAGTACTTTGGCCACATCATGAGGAGACAGCAAAGCCTAGAGAAGACAATTATGCTGGGGAAAGTGGAAGGTAAAAGGAAGAGGGGCCGACCAAGGGCAAGATGGATGGATGGCATCCTTGAAGTGACTGGACTGACCTTGAAGGAGCTGGGGGTGGTGACGGCCGACAGGGAGCTCTGGCGTGGGCTGGTCCATGAGGTCATGAAGAGTCGGAGACGACTGAACGAATGAACAACAACAACATTTGTGTTTAGACCACAATTCCCATAATACTTCTTCGTTGAGTGTGCTGGTTAGGGCTGATGGGAGCTGTGGATGGGGACCATATCGGCCAACTAGTCCAGCCCCTTATCATGCAGGAAAAGCACAATCAAAGCACCCTAAACTGGCAAAATTGCTTAGATGAGTATACCTCGTCTAAGAAACAGGAAATTCATGAGGTTGCCATAACTTAACAGAGGACTCAACTATCTGCTCTATGCTTGCCTATCTTTTCCAGCAGACATGCTCTGGTCAACCAAGGTTAATAATGGTTGGTTACCTGGAAGGGTTTGATAAGATGAACAATGTTTCCAGGGTCTTTAATGGAGATTTGGAAAAGGAAATGACAGTTGAGGGTATGCACACGGCAGGCATGTAGCCAGGGGGGGGGGCTCGGGGGGCTTCACCCCCCCCCCCAAATTCTCATGGTGGTTCGCGAAAAGGCCTTACTGGTGCATTATTTAAACTGTTATGTTTATTCATATCATGATCTGATCACCATACTCAATATATCCCATATGCATGGGGGTATTGGGGTAATGATACAAAAGGTTTGCTAGGGTAGACCCTCTTTCACTCAGACTCAGCCCCCCCCCCCCGAAACTCAGCCCCCCCAAACCCCCCCCCTGAAAATTTTTTAGCCCCCCCCCCCCCCCCCCCCGAAATGAAATCCTGGCTACGGGCCTGGCACACGGTGGTCAGATGGAGCACTGGATCTGATGGAATTCTCTGTAACTTTTCCGTTACAAAGAATTCCAACAGATGGACTTCTTTGTTACATGTCGATGGAAGTTGATATCACTGATGAATCTCCTATTCCACTGCAGTCACACTATCAATGATAACACTGTAACAAAATTTGGAAAAAAAATCAGTTCCTGGTTTGAAAGTGTTATTCCTGTTTAATTATGTGGTACTTAATTTGAAAGCAGTTGTTCTACTCCAGGAACTTCATTTTTGTGGCTGCCACAAACTATGTTGAATTGGTTGAGATTCAATTCATTGAAAAAACTATAGCATAATGTGCTGCAGGATGCCCCGCATAAACTATGTTATTTGCAGTGCAATAAACTTTTTTTATTTGACAACACAGAAATGCTGGACCACACCAACAACCACCATGTCAGACTACACAGAGAAGCCATTGAAATCCACAAGCATGTGGACAATTTCAACAGAAAGGAAGAGACCATGAAAATGAACAAAATCTGGCTACCAGTATTAAAAAAACTCTAAAATTACAACAGCAAAAACAGCAGAGAGGAAACAACCAGGCACCGCTTAACACCTCTCAACAGGAGATTTTCCCAGGCTCAGGCAGGCCTTCAAATGCTAATGAAGGTGGTCAGCTGAAACATTCTTCAGCAGAGAGCTCTTTGCCCCACCCCGTATAAACCCATTGTCCTATTTCCAATAGACCTCGCTACCTCTGAGGATGCTTGCCATAGATGCAGGCGAAACGTCAGGAGAAATGCCTCTAGAACATGGCCCTATAGCCCGAAAAAACCCACAAGAACCTAACTTTTTCGTGTTTTTATGATAGAACCAAATAGGAAATAACATTTACAACACAGGAACAAAGATTCTGTTACACAGTATAATAGATACATAAAGAGTTGAATATCCTTGATATCACACTTCTCTTCAATCACATAGAATCATAGAGTTGGAAGAGACCTCTTGGGCCATCCAGTCCAACCCCCTGCCAAGAAGCAGGACAGCAGATGACACCAATTTGGGAGGAATAGCCAATACTCCAGAGGACAGGAGCAGAATTCAAAATGAGATAGCCAAAACTAACAAAATGAAGTTCAACAGTGACAAATGCAAGATACTCCTCTTAGGCAGAAAAAATGAAATGCAGAGATACAGAAGCGGGGACGCATGGCTCAAGAGCAGTACGTGTGAAAAAGATCTTGGGGTCCTTGTGGACAGCAAGTTAAACATGAGCCAACAATGTGATGCAGCGGCAAAAAAAGCCAATGGGATTTTGGCTTGTATCAATAGGAGTCTAGTGTCTAGATCCAGAGAAGTCATGCTACCCCTCTATTCTGCCTTGGTTAGACCACACCTGGAATATTGTGCCCAATTCTGGGCACCACAATTGAAGAGAGATATTGACAAGCTGTGTCCAGAAGAGGATGACTAAAATAATCAAGGGTCTGGAGAACAAGCTCTATGAGGAGCAGCTTAATGAGCTCGGCATGTTTAGCCTGAAGAAGAGAAGGCTGAGAGCAGACATGATAGCCATGAATGAATATGTGATATGATAGAAGGAGAAAAAGATTTAAAGAAAGAAAAATAGAAGAAAGAGAAAAGGAAGACACCTTCATCACAACACCCAGGAAGTCCAGAGGATCTTCACCTTTTTTGTTGATGAGAATATATATATTTTAACGTATATATATTATTTTTCTCTTTATTTTTACCCTTTTCCTATTTTCCTATCTTCTTGCAAATATTCTCCCTCTTTCCCTGTAACTATATAAAATACTTAATAAAAATTATATTAAAATAAATAAATATGTGAGAAGTAAGTCACAGGGAGGAGGGAGCAAGCTTGTTTTCTGCTGCCCTGGAGACTAGGAGGCAGAACAATAGCTTCAAACTCCAAGAAAGGAGATTCCAGCTGAACATTAGGAAGAACTTCCTGACTGAGGGCCGTTCAACAGTGGTAGAGGCTCCTTCTTTGGAAGTTTTTAAAGAGAGACTGGATGGCCATCTGTTGGGGTGATTTGAATGCAATTTTCCTGCTTCTTGGCAGGGTGTTAGACTGGATGGCCCACGAGGTCTCTTCCAACTCTATGATTCTATAATTTGACAGTTTGTGGTCCCACAACTGAATGTACCTTTGTAATCCCACTTTCCCACACTTTTGTTGCCCCACAATTATTTTATTTTAGAACAAGTTTGGAATCTCAGTGTTGAAAAGCAAAAGAAGTAACTATAATTACAAAATATAAAATAAATTAAAAATATAATTAGTGAGAGGGAGAGGGGAGTGGAGAATCACCATCCCTGATATCACGTTACTGCCAGTATGCACAGAAGTGGAAGAGACCCATAACACCAAGGTAGGTGATGGGAACATTGCATGACTGTGAACTATTGATGGTTCCTCCCATCAATACTGAGGTAAGAGGTAGACCATGGGGAGAAGGCATACCAGCAACAGGATGTGCATGGTATATACAATAGGGACAGCCACTCAAAGAGATGGCCCAAATGCAATGTTGGTGGTCCTGTCTAAAGTGATAATGTTTCTAGTCTGGACTAAAGTGTATCCCAGAAAGGGGACAAAAGTTGGGGACATGAGAGCAATGGATCAGCATTGTTAGAGGCAACTATTACACTGGGAATCTGACCATGGCTGGTTGCATTCCCAGAGCTGCTTAGCTTACAATGGGAGGCATCAGACTTGTTCCAGCTCCCTTTCCCCCTCTTTAAATGTGATGCTTCTTCAGCCGTCTTTCCACATTTTTATTTTTAACACAAACTTGTTGATGTTTGTCCGATTTGTCCCAGCAACAGCAGAGAAACATAAAAGAGCAACGCAAAGGGAAAACCTTGTGTGGGGAAGTGTTCTTTCCCCTGTGGTTTGTTAAGACTATCATGACACAGAAATCAGGCATCTCTGCAGGAAGCCAGCATTAATGAAAGGTCATCCCAGGATCTGATTCCATATTAGCCACTTTGAAAGGCTTTTGCACTTTTTTGGAACGCTTTCAAATGTCTATTAAAAATTAAGAGCTCAGCAGGATAAAGTGTCAGCCTCTCCAAAAGCTTCCATTAGGAAAAGACTGATGGTAGAAAATGCTAGGTCCCAGTGCTCACACAAGTTACTCTGTCGGACTACGACGACCAGAATTTAACACCTGGGGGATGTTCTAGAAGTTGTCCCAAAAAAGGAACTTGTTGCAATCCAGAGCAGGGAACGAGGCCCTAAGATAACTATCCACCACACTTGACTGTGAAAAACAATCCTTTTTTATTGAAGAAAAATGGTTACAAAATAAAGGAAAAATGCAAGTCAAAAGCCACAGCAAAATCAGCAAACATGAATTTAAATGAACAAAACAAAACCCAAAGCCACACTGTAAAATACTGGAACCTGTTAGCAATCCACTAACCGTGCTTGATATCCTAGAAATCTTTCAAGACCATGGCCAGGGAAACCGAGAGAACTGCCAAGGTCTTCATCAATCTGAAACGATGCCTGACCTGAGAAAGTCAGCCCGGCGGAAGGCACTTCAAGCCAAAGAATTGGTTCCATGAACCGCCCCTCTGCTTTGAAGCCATTGTTTGTATTTCTTTTAATCGGGAAGACCTACGCAAGCTGAGTGATTTACTTCTGTCTTGCCAAATCTGGCCCCTTCTGTTCTCATTAAAGTTACCAGATGCAGAAGGGAGTGAAAGGTCATGGCTTCCCTCTGAAACATTCTCATGAACACTGGTACTTTCATTTTCCAAATCTTTAAAAGTTCCTTTCTCACTAATTTTAGGAACATTGACATTTTCCAAACCTACAGAAGTTTCTTCCTCACTAATTTTAGGAGCATTGGCATCCAGAGGTACATTTTCATTAGCATCAGTAAATATATTTTCATTAGCATCAGGAGGAACAAACAGAGAATCAGGTTCAAGTTCAAATTCAGGCTGAACCCCAACAGAACTTCTCTGAGGTCTAGAGACTCCTTTTGATCATTGGATTACCCATGGGACAAGAGGATGGATGGTGTGATAAATTTTCTGTATCTTATAACACAATAAGGCTGAGCGAAGGCTGAGCAAAGGAAGATAGATGCTTTTGAACTGTGGTGCTGGAGGAAAGTTCTGAGCCTTGGACTGCGAGAAGATCCAACAAGTCCATGAAATAAAGCCTGACTGCTCATTGGAGGGAAGAGTAGTAGAGACCAAGATGAAATACTTTGGCCACATCATGAAAAGAAAGGAAAGCTTAGAGAAGACAATTATGCTGGGGAAATGGAAGGAAAAAGGAAGAGGGGCTGACCAAGGGCAAGATGGATGGATGGGATCCTTGAAGTGACTGGACTGACCTTGAAGGAGCTGGGGGTGGTGACGACCGACAGGGAGCTCTGGTGTGGGCTGGTCCATGAAGTCACGAAAAGTCAGAAACGAGTGAACGAATGAACAACAACAACAAAATAACACAATAATACCTTTGCTGCTTACATTCATGCTTATTTTGTTCAATGCCCCCAACAATGGTCAATATCAGCATGCCATGCTCCTTCCTTTTGCTTGACTCCAGCACCTGGTGATTCAAGTGTATACTCTCTGTACGCCATACATATATATATATATATATATATATATATATATATATTAGACTTGGGCGGTTTCGTTCGTTAATTTCATAATTCGTTATTAATTCGTATTTAAATTAGCTTACGATCCAATATTGAGCCATGCAGGACTACTGTGAGGAGTAATTAAAAATCGAAACAATTTTTCCAATTTATTTCATATTGTTTCGTAATTGGTTCAAAATTGTTTCGAAATTGCTTCGTAATTGTTTCGTAATTATTTCCGTATGTCTGGTGCAAGTTTTATAGTTGTTTGTTTTATCAGTGATAAAAAAATAAGTTATCACACCAACAGTCAACAACAGAGGGAGAGGGAAGCTTCAGAAGTTCCCCCTGTCCCATTTAGAGGGTTTTTTAGCATATTGCGCAATCGCGTCCGCCATTAAGAAATCGATTCGTAATTTTACGAAATTTCGTATATTTCGAACTTTTTTAAAGGAAAATTTCGGAATTCTTTAAAAAAACGAAACGCAAGGGCTCCCCTAAAAACGAAACGAGTTTAGAACCAAATTTTTCCGTGGTTACCCAAGCCTAATATATATACACACATACACACACACACATATTGGCCATCCCCTGCCATGCGTTGCTATGGCCCAGTCTGTGTGTATGTGTTTTGTGTGTATATGCATTTGTGTATATGTGTGTTTGCATATTTATTAGGCCTGGGCGGTTTTGTTTCGTTAATTCGTAATTCGTTAATAATTCATTAATTTTTCCAATTACAAAACGATAACGAACCATTCTGGAGCAATCATTAAAAAAACGAATTTTTAAACACGTTTTGTAAATGCTTCGTATTTCGTTATTGCATTCGTTTCGTTATTGTTCAGAGGTCGTTTCGTTATTATTTCCGCAAGTCTGGGCCAGTTTTATGGTTTAATTAGTGAAAAAAAATTATAATATCACACCAACAGTCAAGAACAGAGGGAAAGGGAAGCTTCAGAAGTTTTTGGAGGTTTTTTAGCATATTTCGCGGTCGCGTCCGCCATTAACGAATCAATTCGTTATTGTTTCAAAAATCGATTCGTTATTTTTTTACCATTTACGAAATTTCGTAAATATCGAACTTTTTAAAAGGAAAATTTTGTAATTATTTTAAATATCGAAACAAAAAACCCCCCCAAATACAAATCGATTTTAGAAACAAATTTTTGCGTTGTTACCCAGGCCTAGTATTTATATGTGGTTTTGTAGATACGTTGTAATGTATTTTTTGTTTTATGGCTTTTTAAGTCTCTTCTACTGTGCTTTTCAATTTTTTTATGAGTAATGGTCACTTGTTGGTCTGATATGTGTATTGTGTCCAAATTTGGTGTCAATTCGTTCAGTGGTTTTTGAGTTATGTTAATCCCACAAATGAACTTTACATTTTTATTTATATAGATATATACACACACACTCATACACACACACACCTTTTAGGGGTCATGGGGGCACAGCAGGTTAAACGGTTGAGCTGAGAAACTTGCAGTCCAAAAGACCAATGGCTCCAATTCACAAAGTGGCGTGAGCTCCCATCGTTATCCCCAGCTTCTGCCAATCTAGCAGTTCGAAAACATGCAAATGTGATTAGATCAATAGGTCTAGTCAGGCGCTCCTGGTTGGCTTCTCCTCCTCTTCCCACAGGGTTGCAGGGAGTCAGGAGGAGGAGCTTGGAGGCAAAGGCGCACACGGTAGAAAGTATGCTGCTCGCCCCTCGCCTCTGCTGAGCTTGGAAGGGGCGAGGGTTGAGCACAAGGCTCCCTGCATAGCCTGGCTCTCGCCACACAAGTTTGATCCAGGTCCATCATTGATTGAGGTTGGTTTCTCTAGTTGTGAACGAACTACAACTCCCAGAAACAAAGGGCAGGTCCACCCCTCCCAATACCTCCAGTAACCAAATATCAGTATATCAGGTATGTGTGCCAAGTTTCATCCACTTTAATTGTTGTTTAAGTTCAAAATGTTCTTGTTTGGCAGGGGAGCTATATACCCCAGCAACTCCCAAATGCCTAGGTCTATTTTCCCCAAACCTCTCCAGTATTTTCTGTTTGTCATGGGAGTTCTGTATGTCAAGTTTGATTCAATTCCATTCTTGTTGGAGTTCAGAATGCTCTTGGTTGGCAGGGGAACTATACATCACAGCAACTCCCAAATGTCAAGATCTATTTTTCCCAAACTCCACCAGTATTCAAATTTGAGCATATTTAGTATTTGTGCCAAGTTCTGTCCAGATCCATAGTCCCGTAAATTCTTCCCAATCCCCTTCAGTATTTTCTATTCATCATTGGGGTTCTGTGTGCCAAGTTTGGTCCAGGTGTGTAATTCGTGGGGGTCTCAGTGGTCTCTGGAATTCAGAGTTGCATCAGTTGAAGGTACTGCAGATCCCATCATCTATTGTCCATATTCCCCCAAACGTATTGTGTTTGTGAGTAATCGCCATGCTTTAATTATGTTCAGTTTGTAACAATGAAAATACATCCTGCATATCAAGATATTTACATTACAATTCCTAACAGTAGCAAAATTACTGTAATGAAGTAACAACAAAAATATGGTTGGGGGTCACCACAACATGAGGAATTTGATTTAGGGGTCACAGCATTAGAAAGGTTGAGAACCACTGCTTTAGACTGACATGTAGGCAGAGCAAACATGAATAACCATTTTATAGTCAAGAGTTGTAATCCATTGGGGATGCTTGGGAACAAGGATAGTGTCACACATTTAGGCTTCATTTCAGTAGAGGAGATAGAATAAGGGGCTCCTACAAAAGCTTTATGAATAAGGTGAGTTTGGGGAAGGGATCAGAGGTGCAACAATTGTGTGACTCAAAATGCAGAGATCTGTGGGACATGCTCGGAAAAAATCAATGGTTATATTGTAATATTCATCTTCCCTCAGTCTTCTTCTGCTCTTGTCTGACACAGCGTGTGGCACGAGGCAGTCTCTCAAAGATGAATGTGCCATCGATGTTATGACAGGTGTCAAAGGCCAGACATTTTGAAGTTCTTGGAAGTGGTAGAAAGTATTTCCTCAACGAAAACTTTGCCACTTCTTTTGCAGCACCGTGTGCATTGCGGAGGGGACCCAGACACTTTTGAATGAGAGCCACAAAGTCTAAACTAAAGCACAGCAGGTAGAAGAAGAATTCAGCAAGACATTGGAACAGTATTAATATCCATGGAAAAGCTCAAAACATCTCCCACTATACACACACTTTCACTTCACGACTGAATTGTTGTGATGCTGAGCAGATTTTCAATTTATCTTGGATGTTCGTTGGTGTTCCTTGCAGGCACCATATTGTTTTTGTGCTGGTACAACTGTACAAGACGCTCCCACTTTATTTGCCTTGTATTAAGTGTTTGCTTGCAGCCCAAGGCTTGGGATTCTGCAGAAGGGTGGCTTCCTGTTAAAGTTTGCAGTTATAGGGCAGGCCCCCTGTCTATCATCGTTAAGTTTAGTTCCGCCCCTGTTCAGGACAATTGAGAAGGGAAGGGACCCATTTTCAGCCAGTCTCAGTAAAGGAAGTCAATGTACAGGACGTGTACAGACTTTCTCCTGTACAAAGGCTTCAACCCTTAAGACTTCCCAGGGGAGAACAGTCTTAAGAGCATCTAAAGATTCCCAAAGGTTCCAGGAATACAGCTTTACAGCCCTGAGGATTTTTGGAGGGAATAACAGCTTTAAACATCAAGAACTCCAGCTAAGTGACTACAGGCCTACTGGTAGGTCCACTCGGTTTTGAGACGCAGTTCAGCCCGGTAGTGGATCCACATCAGTTAGGTTTAGGTTCACAGTTAGCCTGGGAGAAGTTTAAAGGGATTTTCCTTTAAAGTAAAGCAAAGATACAGTTAGAAGCCACCAGTTGCTTGAAGCCTGGAAGCATTTGTTTAACCTTTGAAGACAAAAGAAGTTCCTGTTTGATTGTTCATCAATAAAGACTGTTGTATTTAAGCTCAAGCCCTCTAAAGACTGTTTATGGGGGGAAAATCTCTAAAAGCTTCTCTTCGGGGGCCCTGGCTTCCTGTTGGGCTCAAGTTGCACGTCCTGTTTTAACATCAATTCATTTTAAGCCCAGCGGTGACAGAACAGTTTTAAATAGCATTTTGTCCTTAGTAACTGCATTTTACTGTTTTAACTTGAGGTTTGAATTGTTTTACTATGTGATTAGTTTGAGTCTATTTCTATGTTCACTTTCTGTATATTTCTAACTGTACTGTTCTTTTAAACTGTAAACCATTTAGAAATGCAGGATACCACTACTCTTCCTACTATGCCAGAACCAGAAAGCATCAAATTGGGTGACAAGCTAAGGGGCAGTCTATGAACCAAGTTGATGGGCTATCCAGTACAGATTTTAAGAAGATTTTTTTGGGGTAAAATATTTTTAAAGCTGTTTTTTGCAAGGTGTAATTGCTGGAGATGAATGAAGCAGAACTAGCTGCTTCAGGTCAACGATAAGATAGTGAGGCATCAGATTAATCTTACTAGGCACCCTACAAGACATGAGCCAGAGGCAGCCAGTGACCCTTTTGATTGATTTATTTTTATTTCGTATCAAAAGCGTTGCAGAAATTAGTATAAAACCGATAAAAATAGGAGTGAAGGTGGCTAAATATATTTTGACCAAAAACAAACAACAGCAATGGCATTGTCTGTAGCCTCCAACAATTCTTCCTCTGTGCATGAGCAGGGCATAGTGGACAAGCATGCAGATGCGGAGTTGTCTGTTCTGCTCCACAGTCACATAAGGTGTGGGATTCTTTTAGGTAGTGCCATTTTGCCAGGTTGTTATTTGATTTGCCCACTCCACTTCTGAGTCTGTTCAGGGACTTCCAAGTTGCCCATTTGTTGAGATTAACTTCACAATTCAGCAGCAGATCAGTTGCACAACTTCAGTGCTTTCCAGTAGCTTCTTCCTGCACAGTATTTTCAGTCAACTGCTTCCACAGCCTGCAGTCACTCTGGAACCTTTTACAGACACTTGAGCACATGCCCAGCCATTGTCAGTTTTACCATTGTCTTTTCCCCCAGTCTGGATGATATTACAAACTTACCACAGCATACAGTTATATCTTGTCTTAGCAGACAGGTTCTTTTAATTACATACAGCCTTCGACGAACAACATCACAGCACAAGGAGAGATATACACTGTACATGACTTCCTTATATACAATTCTATACAATTACACATAGCAATCTCTGATTGGTTCCCAACTCATTAACTTAACTCAGACCCAGGATTACATCATTCACAATCACCTGGACTAGGCCAGAACACATTCCCCAAATGAAGTTCTATATACAGTTAATGCATGACTCAGCATTTCCAATAGAAGCCCATTAGCAGTGCATGACTCAGCTATATTACATTACAATACATTGTAAAACCTGACACCATTCTTGGTTTGCTTTTGGAGGAAGACCCTTGTGGGGAGCCATCCAGTTGGGGTTTCCTAGTTTAGCTGCCCAGAGGGATACCCTTGCTGTTGCTGGGGGGATGCCAAGAAGAGTGGTAGTTCTCCTAAAGCTTTTCCTTGATTTGAGTCTGCTGGGAGGAGGCTGGTAGCCATGTAATTGGTGGCTTTCACAGTGTTCAACCTTATTTCTCTCACATTTAGAAGCAACTTCCCATCACACATTGGGGAGGGGGCAATGCCAGCTAGCTTGAAGAGTTTATCAACAGGTATAGGTTTAAGACATCCTGTGATTATTCTGCATGTTTCATTCAATGCTATGTTCACCTGCTTTGCATGGGCAGACCTATGCCAAACAGGGCAGTCATACTCGTCAGTTGAGTAAGACAAGACTAGGGCTGATGTTCTTACTAATTTTGGGTCTGCACCCCATGTGCTGCCAGTAAGTTTCTGCAGGATATTATTGCATGCAGCTACTTTGTGCTTGGTGTTCAAGCAATGTTTCCTATATGTTAGTGTTCGATCTAAGGTGACAACGAGATATTTAGGATGGAAACAGTGTTCAAGCTCTTGACCTACTCAGATGACTTTCAGTTTCCTGTTGGTTTCACGGTTGCGTAGGTGGAAGACACATACTTGTGTCTTGGCAGGGTTAGACTTCAGCTGATTGTCTCAACCAGAACCATTTGCCAAGAGAGTACAATTTCATGGCTCCCCGACTTCTTGAAAGTATACGAGCGTACAGATAGGGAAGGAAAGATGGCACCATCTCCAGCTTTGTAGAGATGGGACCCTGGAGAGAACAAAGGAGGCTGGGGGTAAAACCTAGCTACCTTGCAGTCAATTCATTGGTGTTCAGGAAAGAAGGAGTTGTCACAGGGGTGGGAAAACCCCCCATTGTGTCCTCAGGCATCATGTGAATGAACTGGCAAAGTTTCTTTTCACATAGCTGAACTTCCCCCAACTGTTATCTGTCCAAATGTCAATTCCCTTCCAAATATCTTCTTTCAACTAAGTGAATTAGATGTTGTCAAGACACAACAGATTTTTTTTAAGGGATACTCAATGGATATTAGCTTTCTGGCATTGAGTCCCTTGCCTTCTGTCTGTCATTCTTTTTTTAATCCCACACTGACAGAATATGAGGAACAATATGAGATTTGTTGGCTGAGCAGGGCTGATGTAAGAAATTTTGCTGTCTAGGGCAAAGTATAAAATTGTACTTTCCTTCCATTTCGTGTACAGATGCCAACAAAATTGCAATTAGATCATTCAATCCTGACAAGATGATGCATTTTCCACTACACAGGTAAGTGGGAGTGGGATATACAGGTCACGTAGCATACACAGCTTGGTGCTCCAATGGAGAGAAATACCATGACAGAGTGGATGAGTTGGATCCTAGCCATCCTCTCTTTTCAGCCAATCAGGGAAGGGAGCAGGAAGTCTGACAGTAGTCAGAAGAGTATAAGATGTCATGTGTCTTTCTGTGAGTTTATTCTTGTAACTTTTGGAGCATATTGCTGGTACTTGCATCCTTTTTGGTTGCATTGTAATAAATGTCTGTAGTTTGCTTTTAACCTGGAGCAATCCGTATTAGTTGATCTGGTTTAGCAAAAGCTCACTAGGAACAGACCTCTGTGTTGGATGGGGTTACACTCCTCCTGAAGACACAGGTTTGCAGCTTGGGAGTGATTCTGGATTCATCGCTGAGCCTGGAACCACAGGTCTCGGCGGTGGCCGGAGGAGCTTTTGCACAGTTAAAGCTTGTGTGCCAGCTGCCCCGTACCATAGGAAGTCTGATCTGGCTACAGTGGTTCACGCTCTTGTTACATCCTTAATAGATTACTGCAACACACTCTACGTGGGGCTGCCTTTGAAGATTGTTCGGAAATTACAACTAGTCCAATGAGTGGCAGCCAGATTGCTAACTGGAGCGACATACAGGGAGCATACCACCCCCTTGTTGTGTCAGCTCCACTGGCTGCCGGTCAACTTCTGAGCTCAATTCAAAGTGTTGGTTTTGACCTATAAAGCCCTATAAAGCCAGGCTCAGCAACAAGTCCAAGATCACACCCAAGCTGCGAACCTGCATCTTCAGGGGAAGTGTAACCCCATCCAACACAGGCTGTAACCCTATGCCCTGTTTGGCTTTTTGACTGACCAGGAGAACCTCTGTTTTTCTGGATTCAATTTCAATTTGTTCACCCTCATCCAGACCGTTACAGCGGCCAAGCACCAGTTCAGGACCTGAACAGCCTCCTTAGTAGCAGGTGTAAAGGAGTGACAGAGTTGGACATCATCCGCGTACAGATGACACCGTACCCTGAAACTCAAGACGATCTCCGCCATCCAGATATCCAGAAAGTGAAACAGACAGAGAAGACTACGAGCAGGGGCGGCTCGTCCATTACGCGAAGTAAGCGGTTGCAGAACACTTTTTTTTTGCCAGGGGCACAGAGGCGCCTCTGTAAATGCCCCTCGACTTCCACTTGAGGAGCGCTCTCTCAGCTCACAACAGCCCTAGCAGTCTGGGGGAAGGGGGGCTCGGCTTTCTTGCCTTGCTGCCGGGCGATCCTCTTCCCAAAGGGACCGGGCCCTTGAGCCTCGCCTAGCCCAGCCCCTCTCGTTCCTGCTCCACCCGGCCACGGGGTGCGCGAGCAGAGCCGGCGCTCAATCATTCTTTGCGTTTGAACCCTTCCCCATAACCGGCTCCCTTTCCCGATCCCCGGAGCTCCACCTGCCTCCTCTCCTCTCCCCAGTCCACGGGTGGGTCAAAGGGCAGAGCCATCGCACCTGGCCCTCTTCGGGTCCGAAGGCGTGTCTGAAGACCCCAGCATGCGCACCAAAAGTCGCCTCTTCTCCTGAATTTCTCTTCAGCCATTGGGACCAATAGAGAGAGAGAGAGAGAGAGAGAGAGCCCCTCCGGCTGGAGGTATCTCCCACCTCCGCTCCCTCCTTTGTTTTTGCGCCTACCTTCAGGAAAGGTGGCCATCTCCACCTCTCCCTCTCTCTCTCTCTTGGTCTCAATGGCTGAGGAGAAAGTCAGGAGAAGAGGTGACTTTTGGTGCACACGCCGGGGTCTTCAGACATGCCTCTGGACCCAAAGCGGGCCAGGCAAGGGAGCAAGTACGGCAAGTGTAGTTACTGGGATGTATAGTTCACCTACAATCAAAGAGCATTCTGAATTCCACCAATGATGGAATTGAACCAAATATGGCACACAGAACTCCCACGACGAACAGAAAATATATATCAATGATTGGTTGGGGGGTGGGGCGCTAAAATACTGTTTGCTTACCGTTGAAAATTACCTAGGGCCGCCTCTAACTACGAGCTCTACATTTTCTCATATTTATTTGCATCTTGGAAAATAATAATTAAGAATTATTTTTTTGCACTTCACTGCTAAGTTTAGAGTAGACAGCTGTCTTCATTTGCTATCCCTTTTAACAGAGATTAACAGTGGGTTTTGTGATAGATTTTTCAGCCAGCTAGCAGCACATCCATGCTCAGCAGTGCCCTCTAGAGGACATAAGGTGCAGATAATATCATTGGGCCCATTTTGAAAAGGAAGCCCAGCACTTGAAAGGCAAAAATTAATTCAACTCCTAAAGAAGGCACCAAATATTTTGCACAAGAACTATCTGGCAAAGTTGACAAGCTAATAAAATGAATTATTCATTTGTCTTGATATATTTATAGCTTGTTAACGGGTATGCATGAATAGAAAGTTGGCTTGATAGCACAATTTGTTCTGCTGCATTTCGATAGGCTACGCAAATCAGGAATAGATTTCTGGCCTTCCTTTCTAATCATGCACTTCATGAGTGGCATTTCTGTTTGAGTTGAGCATTTGATCTTTGCGCTTCCATTTGCTGTTTGCTCTTTCCTTCACGCTGACTCAGATACAGGGTTATCTCAATCACAGGGTTTTCTTGGCAAGATTTATTCAGAGGAGGTTTGCCATTGTCTTTATCTGAGGCTGAGATGATGTAACATCCTCATAGTCACCCGATGAATTGCAAGGCTGAGAGGGGATTCCAGTCCTTGAAGCCGAGCATGACCCCCCCCCCCAAAAAAAAAACAAGGGATGGTGACATAGTTCTGCAAAGGACAAAGGTACCAGACTGCACAATAGGGGTTAAGTCTTGGTCAATTTGCCAAGGCCTTAACCACAACGAGGACCTCATGAAACTTTGGGAATAGCTAGACCTTGGGGTCTCTACCTCTCTCGGGAGCTGTAGTTCTCCAAGGACGGGGAGCAAAGCTTGCTTCCAGAGACACCAGGTCCATTTGGGCCACTCAAGAACTCCTGCCAGGACTTTTGTGCAACACCCTTGCGTTTTAGCCATCCCCTATGGACACTCTTCCCCCCCACATGGACAAACCTTATGAAATCTTGCCTTTAATGAACTTTAGATATATGCAGGGCCGTAGCCAGAAAAAAATTTCGGGGAGGGTTGACAATTTGGGGGGGGGGTTTGAAAATTTCGGGGAGGGTTGAAATTTTTTGGGTGGGTGGGGTTGAAACCTGCCTCCTAGCTCACACTGAAGCAAAGAGCACAGCAACCTTCAATAGCCTGCCGCTTTGCCCCTGTCAACCACCTCCACCAAGTCTGGCCTCCTTAATGAGAGCATTCAACACACACACACCCAACTTGGTTGCTTCACTACATCAGCTATTGCTGCAAGTAATGACAGTGTGAATAAATTGTCAATATTTGCCTGAGATAGTGCTTACAGTTCTGGAGGGACTCTTAATTTTTTGCATCTCATAGACTTAGCATGGGGATTTGGTTAACCAGTTAAAATTCATGAGTAAACCAGTTTTTTTAAAAAAATCTGAAACATTTTTTTGGGGGGGTTGAACCCCTAAAACCACCCTCTCGCTACAGGCCTGGATATATGAAATGTGTTTTCTGATTTCTTTGTGTGGCAGAAGCCTTTCCCCTTTTCCTCTGCCCTTTGTTTCCCCTATATACATGAAGAAACTCCACCAAAGGGACTACAAAGCCCCAAACATTCCAGGAATTTTTAATCCACAATTTCCTTTTGCATGAACAATAGCCTGGGCAGCTGGTGGCCCTCGGAGGAATTGCCCAGCCCTCAGCTTGCCCCTTTGGCAAAAATCTTAATCATATTTCCTCCTGAAGAACAAAAGGTCCTCGAAAAAAAAAAAAACCTTTTGCGTTCGCTCTGATTATTCATTCCACTTAAAGCACAATAGATCAGCTGGCCTTTGTCTTGCCGGCCGCATGGCATGGCATTTCTTTTGTTTACCCCTTTCCCAGATTCCTTTGTGCTCCCTCATCCCGCCTCCATCTCTCCTGATTGGCTGTCGCCACTAGGTGGCAGAGGTCTCCCCATTGGTTCCTACGGGCCACTGGAGCCCATCGCCCAATCATGGCAGGGAACAACAGGGAAGCCGGGGCAGGGAGTTTGAACTCTGCAACTTTGAAAACTCTATATAAATGGCTGTATCAAATGTATTTCTTTATGCTCTGCTGGCGAATGATTGCAGCTTTGCATCCGTTTCAGCTGAATCGCAATAAACTTTGATGGCCTTTCTTCAACTGGTGAGACTTTTCATTGGGAAATCAGGGAAACATATGGGATGCTTCTCTGTCTCGCCAGGGAAAAAAGAACTCTTTGAGGAGTCTAATTGGTCTCTGCCTCCTGGCAAAGACCCCTAAATTTTAGCTCTATAACATCCTGATCTCTGGGAACTGTGATCGGAGGTGACCCCCGTCCCCATTTGTTTTTTGGTCGTGTCAGGAGCGACTTGAGAAACTGCAAGTCGCTTCTGGTGTGAGAGAATTGGCCGTCTGCAAGGACATTGCCCAGGGGACTCCTGGATGATTTGATGTTTTTATCATCCTTGTAAAAACATCCTTGTAGGAGGCTTCAGGATTGTGGCGCAGCTGGCTGAGTGTCAGCTGCATTAAGATCACTCTGACCAAAAAGGTCATGAGTTCGAAGCCAGCCAACCAATTGTGTGTAGCCTGTTGTCGACCTTTGCAACCTGAAAGACAGTTGCATCTGTCAAGTAGGAAAATAAGGTACCACCTTAAAGTGTGGGGAGGCTAAATTAACTAATTTATGAGGCCATAAAAAAAAAAGACTCAAGCAAGCACTCCAGCAAAAAGCATGCGGGGAATGAGCAAGTACTTCATCAGTGTCACAGATGGATGATGAAAGCGACAGCTCCCCTGTTGGCCAGAAAAAGTTAAATAGCCTCTGTCTATGGCTTTATATGCTGTATGTCAAAATTGGCATTGAATGTTTGCCATATATGTGTACACTGTAATCCGCCCTGAGTCCCCTGAGGGGTGAGAAGGATGGAATATAAAAGCTGTAAATAAATAAATAAATAAATAAATTCTCTCGTGTCCCTGCATGAGGAGCTGGAGCTGATAGAGGGAGCTCATCCACCTCTCCCTGGATTCAAACCTGCGACCTGTCAATCTTCAGTCCTGCTGGCACAGGGGTTTAACCCACTGCGCCACCGGGGGCTCCTCCCCGCCCCCATGACTCTGTAAAAGATAGTTTGAAATCAGGGAATTCATAGTTTTGCGAAGGACACCAGGCTGGAATGATCCCCTAATCCCCTATCTCTCCCCCATGTGGAAACCTAAGGTCCATTGCCCCATGGCCCAACTCTTATGGACTTTCCATTAACTTTCATGAACTTTATGGGAACTTTTATAAACTCTCGACAAACTTTATGCACTTTTATGTACTTTGGGGGGCTGATGTGACTTTCCCTTAGACCCTGCATGATTCCCCCTCTCTTCCTATGAATTCCTTGTATGTTCCCTTGCCCCATTCCCCATCCCCTATGTGTATGTATGTTTATATGAAAATATGAAGGAAAGCAACCTTTTTCTCTCATAAACCAGCAACTCGACTCTGGAAGCCCCTCATGTTTCCTGAGTTGATAATCCCCTAACAAAAGGACTTCACCAAGCCTACTTGCATGGACCATAAAGTGAATCCAAATTTCCTTTTCCTATTGCCGCTGGCCTCTAATCGAATGCCTGGCCCCAGAGCCAAGTCTTCAGTTGTCTTCTAAAGGACAGGAGGGAGGTGGCCAACCTGATATCCTTAGGGAGAGTTCCACAGACGGGGGGGGGGGGGGCACTGCTAAGAAGGCCCTGTCTCTCATCCCCATCAACTGTGTTTGTAAGAGTGGTGGGATCGAGAGAAGGGCCTCTCCTGATGATCTTAAGCTTCGTGATGGCTCATAGCAGGAGATACGTTTAGATAGGTAATCTGGGACAAAGCCATTCAAAGTTAAAACCAGCACTTTGAATTGTGCCCGGAAGCTAATCGGCAGCCAGTGGAGCTGGCGCAACAGAGGAGTGGTACGCTCCAGTTAACAACCTGGCCACTCAATTAGAGAAAATATGTTTAAAATGTTTTATAGAACCGACATAACTCCAGAATTATTGGCTAAAATAGAGAAAACAGGACAAGGAACTTGCTGGAGATGTAAGAAGGCAAAGGGTTCATTTTTCCATGTATGGTGGATGTGTAATATAGTTAAAGAATTTTGGGAAAACGTAGTGAAGGAAACAAACAATATGATTAACAAAAAAGTTAAGAAAAACCTGGAAATGTGCCTTTTAGGATTATTTAGAATGCGTATCAGTGCAGGAGCTGAAGAAATGTGTCAATATTGCTTTGTTGCAGCAAGACTAATAATAGCCAAAACTTGGAAAGGGGAAAAAGAGTTATCTATTAAAGATTTGAGAGATAAGTTAGCAGACTATATCCAAATGGCCAAGCTGACAAATAGCAGCAGAGGAGGAAATAATGAAGAATTTGTAAACAAATGGAGGCTGGCACTTGGGTATTTGGAAAAGAAGACAAAGGTAAACTTGAAGATTGCCATAAAGGGGATTCAGTGAAAGAAGATATTTGGGTAGTTGTTATTTAGTAATGCGATCCTGTTTTGAGGGGTTTCGGAGGTCAGGGGGTGGGGTTTACGGGTGGGAGATAGAGGGTTATGTAATGTTAAGGTATAAATAATTGTACAACCAAATCTGAATGTACATATGTTTAATTTATTTATCGAGTCATCAGCAACCAGTCATTTATATTACATTTCTAACAGAACAAAGCAAACAAACAGACAAGATACAAAAATACAAAATACAGAATGCAAAATTTATGAGTTTGGTAGTTGATTAAATGTTCTTTGACCAGTAGCTGGCCACTTGGAGTGCTTCTGGTGTTGCTGCAAGAAGGTCCTCCATTGTGCGTGTGGCAGGGCTCAGGTTGCATTGCAGCAGGTGGTCAGTGGTTTGCTCTTCTCCACACTCGCATGTCGTGGATTCCACCCTGTAGCCCCATTTCTTAAGGTTGACTCTGCATCTCATGGTGCCAGAGCACAGTCTGTTCAGCGCCTTCCAAGTCACCCAGTCTTCTGTGTGCCCAAGGGGGAGTCTCTCATCTGGTATCAGCCATTGGTTGAGGTTCTGGGTTTGAGCCTGCCACTTTTGGACTCTCGCTTGCTGAGGTGTTCCAGCAAGTGTCTCTGTAGATCTTAGAAAACTATTTCTAGATTTAAGTCGTTGACGTGCTGGCTGATACCCAAACAGGGGATGAGCTGGAGATGTCTCTGCCTTGGTCCTTTCACTATTGGCTGCTACTTCCTGGCGGATTTCAGGTGGTGCAATACCGGCTAAGCAGTATGTTTAATGAGCACTGTAATTTTTGTAATTTTTTTGCATATGTTTTCTTTGTTTTTTTCCCTTTTGTTCATTTGTTTTGTTTTCTAGATACACTATGAAACAATAAAAAAATATTTTTTTTAAAAAAACACACAACCTGGCCGCCGACCGCTGGACTAACTGGAGCTTCCGATAAAGGCAGCCCCATGTAGATAGCATTGCAGTAGTCTATTCAGGATGTAACCGGAGCATGGATCACCATGGCCAAGTCAGACTTCCCAAGGAATGGGCGCAGCTGGCACACAAGGAACCAATTTTCAAAGTAAAGCCACCCATTCCCACCTATGTCCAGGATATACGGGGCAAAGATTGCTAGAAGGCTTTTGATTCATCTGAGAAAAACACCCCTAATTTAAAGCACATGCTACAATGAGTGTGTAATCACAACAGCTTTGAGTCCTCATAAATCTGTTTCCTCTGGATTCTTCTCTCGGCTTGAATAAAAACAAAGTGTATTTCCAGAAGCAAATTATGATAAAGCTGGCTGGTTTGTTTTTTTTAAAGGCTAGAACATTCCCTCTTTTGTTTGCGTAGGCAATGGATTCCTTTTGCATTTTTGTTTTCAACACCTCTAACAAGAAAGGAACTATATTGAGCCTACCTCTTGCTATTCTGAGGAAGAGAAACAAGCAGAAGTGCACAGGGAAATAGCATTATCCATCATGTCACATCATTAAGAGAGCAGGCTGATAAAACGTGTCATTCTAATGCCAGACAGGGAGACAGATAAATTGATGTTGACCTTGAATCACCTTCAATGACCCATCTTTTTTGGGGGTGGGGGGGGGGGGTGACTAGATGCAATTTGTCTTTCCAGAAAGATATATTGTTTTGGGGCTTGAGCCAAAGACAATGTGAACAAGTCTATTGCTGCTCATTTCCTGGTCACTTTTAGTCATCAGACTACTCTTTATTGGAGGCATTGTCCTCTTCTTTCCCATATATTATTATTATTATTATTATTATTATTATTATTATTATTATTTAGAACTTTTATATACTGGTCTTCTCGACCTCTAAAGAGGGACTCAGGCCGGTTCACAACAAAAGATTCATAAACAATAGCTTAAAACATCACATCCCATAATACACTAATATATAATACATAATACATAAAATACATTAAAATGTTGTTGTTGTTCATTCGTTCAGTCGTCTCCGACTCTTCGTGACCTCATGGACCAGCCCACACCAGAGCTCCCTGTTGGCCATCACCACCCCCAGCTCCTTCAAGGTCAGTCCAGTCACTTCAAGGATGCCATCCATCCATCTTGCCCTTGGTCGCCTCCACTTCCTTTTGCCTTCCACTTTCCGCAGCATAATTGTCTTCTCTAGGCTTTGCTGTCTCCTCATGATGTGGCCAAAGTACTTCAACTTTGTCTCTAGTATCCTTCCCTCCAATGAGCAGTCGTGCTTTATTTCCTGGAGGATGGACTGGTTGGATCTTCTCGCAGTCCAAGGCACTCTCAGAACCTTCCTCCAACACCACAGTTCAAAAGCATCTATCTTCCTTTGCTCAGCCTTCCCTAAGGTCCAGCTTTCACATCCGTAGGTTACTACAGGGAATACAATCATATAAATTACATAAGGCCAAGTCTCAGAATAAAATCTCATATACTCTTCATAGGAATTAGTATCTCCCTAGCCCCACTTCTTTCTTTGCTTCTTAACTTCCATTGCAACCTTTCCTTAAAATTCTACTGATGTCTGGAATATACAAGGGTTGAGTGAAAAGTAATGCCTCCACCTTCGTTACTTGGGTTTGGATAGGAATATTTTTAAAAAATCAAATGCCGAAATAATCCTTACAATGTGCTCTTTAACTACCACTATTCATTTTTAATAATAATAATAATAATAATAATAATAATAATAATAATTTATTTGATCAGTCATATGACCATTTCAAAATAGAACATGAGTAAAAAACAAGGCAAAAAAGTGAGGACATCAGCTGATCTTCTATGTATAGTCAGGATCTTATTTTCCTGGTTCGTCTTTCAGGAAATCTGCTCTTTTCTTAATAGCTTTCAGAATAAAAAAGCTTATTCTGATTATGCTGGATCTTTCCTGCCCTTGCAAGAGGGATGTCAGAATATCATTTCTGTTGGGGGACCTGCAGTTGGATAATATTGGATGTAAATATCTGTCTCGCAATTCAGTATATGCTGGACAGTCAATTAAGAAATGTTCAATGCCTTCCACTGTTTGTTCTCCCCAGATGCAGAATCTCTCACTTCTTGGGATGTTACAGTAGCACCCGGTTTGCACCATAATACCGAGTTGTTCAAACCTAGCCCTAGTATATATTCTTCTTAAGGGTAGAGGAAGTGGAATAGTTAGGTAGTGCTCTAAATGAGTATTCCTTTTGTGGGAAGCTAAAAACCTTGTGGCTGAAGACCTACCTATGCTCTCTAGGTCCAGCTGTGCATAGACATCCCGAATGCGCCGCTTGAGCACTTGCCCTGCCTCCGGACCCAAAACATCCAGAAATTGCAAAGGCAGACTAAATCCAGCCACCTCATTATTCAGAGTCACCATCCACTATGACTTCTGGTCATGCTGGACTTGATCCTCTAGACATAGGCAAGGAAGTCTACTGGGATCCATAGAGTTTACTTTTGACCAGTAATTAAACTGTCTAATTAAGATTTGAGCTTTTACTGGGAGTATTCCTAGCTCAGCCCTTACTGCTGCCGTCAGCGTTGTTCTAGAAAGGCCCAGTCTACCACTATGCACTTTTTCACATAATAACCAGACAATTGGATGCATTTCTGCCAACGATGAACAAGTTTTCTGAAGCCATCACAGAAGAAGTCAACACTGATTGCACAACCAGCTTCTCGCAGTTCTCTCAGGGCTTCATCAGAAGCATAATTATGTCCCCGCAAATCTTTTTTCATTATCAGGAACAGATGGAAGTCAGACGGTGCTAAATCTGGACTGTATGGAGGATGTCGTACGGTGGTGAGATCCAGTCTCTGAAGTTTCAAGTCTGTGCGCTTTTATTTCAGGCGTCAGCATCCTGGGTACCCATCATGCACAGATCTTCCAATAGCCAAGCAAAGCAATAATGTGACCCACACGTTCTTGTGAAATGCCGATTATGCTTCAAATTTCTCTCTGAGTGATACAATGATCGTCCAAAATCAATCTGTCAACCTTTTGCTTCTGAAACTTGCTGGTTGCTGTCACAGGATGTCCAACTCTTTGTTTGTCATGCAAGTCAGATGTTCCCACCTCAACATCTTTAAACTTACTCACCCAACAACACACAGTACTCACATCAACACAATCACCAGCTTGCATTCTCTGATGTATCTCCTTTGCGGGGACACCTTCTTCTGTCATGTAAACTTTGGATACTATATAGAAAAGTTAACACCCTGTAGTGCTTGTTTTGCTGTTTACTTAGCAGCAAAATATTTAGAAGATTTCACCCCACTTTCTGTCACAGTGATCACTGTATTTTGAAAAAAATGGCTTGTTGTGGAAACAAAAATTGGTGGAAATGCTTCAGTGGAAACACCTTTCCCCCATGATCAGCCATTCAGGAGTGAATTTCCCTTCCTAAGGGTAGATTTCTCTCACTTCCTGTTGTTTCACCCTGTAGTTAAGAAGGGCAAAACCGGAGAAGGAAGGAATCAACTCCTCCAGTTTTATCCCCTCTACTTCTACCTCGTGAGCGAGAGGGACAAGAAGAAGGGCAAAACCAGAGGAGTTAATTCCTTCCTTCTCCAGTTTTGCACTTCTTCTTGTCCCTCTCGCTCACGAGGGACAAGAAGAAGAGCAAAACCATAGGAGTTAATTCCTTCCTTCTCCAGTTTTGCCCTTCTTCTTGACCCTCTTGCTCGTGAGGGACAAGAAGAGGCAGGAAAACTGGAGGAGTTAATTCCTTCCTTCTCCGTTTTTCCCCTTCTTCTTCTCCCTCGCAAGGCTCAAACTGAGCTAGAGGGACAAGAAGAAGGGCAACATTGGAGAAGGAAGGAATTAACTCCTCCAGTTTCCCTCCCTCTTCTTCTCCCTTGCAAGCGAGAGGGACAAGAAGGAGGGCAAAACCAGAGGAGTTAAATCCATCCTTCTCCGATTTTGGCCTCTTTCTTGTTTCTCTCACTCATGAGAGAGAAGAAGGGGGTGGGAAGCGGAGGAGTTAATTCCTTCCTTCTCTGGTCGCAGGGCTTAAGCCGAGCGAGAGGGACAAGAAGAAGGGCAAAACCGGAAGAGGAAGGAATAAAATAACATTGGGAGAAATCTGAACATTATGGAATATCCCCCCCCCCCCCAAAAAAGGCAAGTGGTTCAATTTCGGATTTGCCCCTCCCACCTTTCTTGCATGGTTCAAAACTGCTTCGGAAGGCAAAAGTCTGAAGTTTTTTACGACTTCTGGGATCTTCCAGACGACTCTATCCAACCCTATTAACTATGCATTGTTTGTAATGTCGACGTGTGTAACTGGAGAACTTCCTGTAATGTTAAGTGCAGAAAAGCACACAAACTTTCACTTAGCGAAGAGAAAGTTTTGAAATAATTTGGATTGCAAGCACAAAGGTTAAAATTGGCGTTTTTAGACTGGTATCAACAAAGTAACCTACAAAAAGCATGTTAACGCATATCTAAACTGAATCTTCATGCATCTTTCCTACATTGCCAGTCCCATTGCAAAGAAACATTTGCTTCACTGTTTAAGCCTCTGATCTAAGAAATTGCAAAATTTAAATAAAAAACTACTGGGTGTTGAACATCCAAGTATCTAGTGAAAGCTATTCAGACAGACCTTTACATCACAAAGCAAACGCGATCTGATAAATTGACTAGTAAATTGTATTTCACAGTCTCCATCAATTCCATCTGCCTATAGTACGAAGAGAGAGACATAGGCATTAAAAGGAGAGTTTTACAGAACAAATGGATCCGTTACAAATTGTCTCATATATTTCCCACACGATACATTTGGCTGAAGACAAATTGTTCCAGGCCTTCTCATTTACAGAGCAATTAGGTAAATAATAAAGTAATTTCAAATACATTTTCTTTTGGTATTCTCTCCCCATGCTTCCCTCTTGTACATGTTGAAAACTGAATTGAGGAAGAGTTCTCCTAGTGAAGTTAGTTTTGTGCTCACAATGACTACCAACCAATTGAAATAGTTAAAATTCAGCCTCCTTTGAACTCAGGTTTAAAAAGAGGTTTGTTGTATTGATTGCCTGAATGATTTTTTATGTTTATCATATTTATAATATTCCCCGGAATTATTATATATATATATATATATATATATATATATATATATATATACACACACACACACACACACACACACACACACACTGAAATGCATTAAATATATATCTATTGAATGCATTTCAGTGTTTACAGAGATAAAAACTTGGGGAAGGGATGTGTGTTTGGGGAAAAGGTAAGGTCCAAAGGAAAGACTTTAGGTATGGTTGGGGAAAAACTATGGTATATATCTATTAAGGCAAATTGGGAGCATGCAGGAATGGCTTGTATGGTGTTCAGCTGGGCCCCTTCCCCAGTTTTGCCCCATTAGAGCTGGTTCAGTCAAAGTTTCTGAGATCGGCCTTGCAGGTTTGCGTTTCTAATGCCACCCTGCGACTAGAGACGGGCTTTATGAGAGTGGAGGCCAGGGTGTGGGTGACCATACTCAACCTCTGCTCAGACTATCCCATGCACCCTTTGGTCTTGCCCCACTAACCATGAAGGATGACTTCCAATCCACATGGAAGCAGGCGGTAGCATCAAAAATCTCCTCATTGGGATTTTCTCCAGGTCTAATATTCTCTATGGATTACAATCAAGCTAAAGCACTTATTAAACAATGTATCACAGACACAGAATGACAACTAGATCTGGCCTCCGTTCCAACCTTCCTTATCAATGAAGACAGCAGATATCTTGCCTCCCCTATGGCATATTTAACAAACTTAGAGGTTCCTATTCATCGAAGGGCTTGGGGTTGGCTTGACACGCCTTCCTCTTGGCACATTTCTCTCTTTTACCTTCTTCAAATTCTATAGCACTGTTGGTCACAGCTGACCTCCAGCTGGAGCGCTCAAGGACCAGGGCTTCCCAATTCTCAGTGTCTATGCCAGAGTTTTTAAGGTTGGCTTTAAGCTCATCTTTAAATCTCTTTTCCTGCCCACCAACATTCTGTTTTCCATTCTTGAGTTCAGAGTAGAGCAACTGCTTTGGGAGACGGTGGTCGGGCATCCGGACAATATGGCCAGTCCGGCGGAGTTGATGGCGGAGGGCCATCGCTTCAATGCTGGTGGTCTTTGCTTCTTCCAGCACACTGACATTTGTCCGCTTGTCTTCCCAAGCGATTTGCAGGATTTTCCAGAGGCAGCGCTGATGGAATCGTTCCAGGAGTTGCATGTGATGTGTGTAGATAGTCCCTGTCTCGCAGGCATATAGCAGGGTTGGGAGGACAATAGCTTTTTAAGCAAGCACCTTAGTATCCCTACGGATGTCCCAGTCCTCAAACACTCTCTGCTTCATTTGGAAAAAAGCTGTGCTTGCAGAGCTCAGGCAGGGTGGTATTTCAGTGTCAATGTTGACTTTTGTGGAGAGGTGGCTGCCAAGGTAGTGGAAATGATCAACATTTTCTAATGTTACACCATTTAGCTGTATTTCTGGCAAACATCAATAGTACTCAGCATAAGAGTGACCTATAGCTCCAGTGGACATACTGGCTGAAGCAGTCATGTAGCCAGGTGGGGGAGGGCTTTGGGGGCTTCAGCCCCCCCCCCCCCAAATTCTCATGGTGGTCCGTGAGAAAGCCTTACTGGTACATTATTTAAACGGTTATGTTTATTCATATCATGATCTGATCACCCTGCTCAATATATCCCATATGCATGGGGGTATTGGGGTAACGATACAAAAGGTTTGCTAGGGTAGACCCTCTTTCACTCAGACTCACCCCCCCCCCCAAAAAAAAAAAAAAACAGAAAACAAAATCCTGGCTACGGGCCTGGGCTGAAGGATTCGGGTAGTAAAAGTCCAAAAGTGTTTTTCCCCCTAACTCTCAGATGGATGCACAAGTCCAAGTGAAGTTTAAATTTTTTGTCTGTCTCAAATGACCATCCTCTTTTTAAAAAGAGTAAAGTTCCCAAGATAGTTTGCAATAGATCACAGAAGCCTGTTTTTCAAATAGGTGCTAGGGTGTCAAAAGCAACATTGTCCAGAATGATTGGAGCATTTTTATTAGCTCTTTGGATCTCATGTGTTACTTTAATCCAGAACAGATCCAAGAGGAGACCTTTGTCCCTCTTCCTGAAATCATGCCACCATTGCACAGCATACATTCTGCTAGCTGTAAAAAGATAAGGAAATACCAGAAATGTTCAGTAATTGTGTAGAATTAAACGAAGTCAGTGGTCCCACTGGGATCAATTGTGAACTGTTAGCTATTTGAAACCTGGCAGGCGAGTAAGTGGTTAATCAGGCATGGATGCTTATGTATTGGCCAACTTCCGTGTCCAAGGGCATGAGGTGGACCATGTCCCACTTGAACAGCTCTTTCATTTAAAGTGCATTGTTGCCAATTAGATTTGTTTTCTTTGACATCAATATATCCATTGTGTCTTCTCTTGTCCTTTAACGACCTTACAATTGATCTAATCCTTCTTTGAACATGGCCAGCTGACCGCAGAGAAGCTGACACTCATTTTAGATGCTTAACTTGTTGATTTCCATTGTTAAATATAATTTCCTTGAGTCGATTGTTGCTCATTTCCATGGATGAGGTTTATAAATTGGCACATCAGAGAAGGCAAATTGCACCCAAATTCTTTGTGGCAATTAAGAGGAGGAGATGAAAAGCTTCCCCCACCCTATGATGACTATAAAAGGCATGACAAAGCCCAACACAAAATAACAGACACTTTTTCAAAGCAGACTGTTGTCACAAATAGTCCTGAAAGATTTGAATCAGCTGAATTTCATTTGCATTTTGCTAAATTAAAACTGTTGGTAATGAAAAGGCACATAAGAAACACAGGCAACATTTTAAATAAGTTTCCTGTGGTCTTATGGCGACCCCATGAATTTTTCATTGGGTTTTCTTAGGCAAGGATTATTCAGAGATTATTTTGCCAGTTACTTCCTCTGGAATTGATGATCTCCCATTCAAATGCTAACTAGTGCTAACCCTGCTTCCAAGATCAGACTAATTCTTGTATCTTTGAGGTATTTAGACAGTGTTGAAAAGTAACCAGCAGGCTCCTTGCTTAAAGAGGTGGCAAAATAGAGGATGCCACCAATTCTTCCCCCATCTTGACAGATTAGAGAGATGGGCCAAAACTAACAAAATGAAGTTCAACAGTGACAAATGCAAGATACTCCACTTTGGCAGGAAAATTGAAATGCAAAGATACAGAATGGGGGATGCCTTGCTCGAGAGCAGTACGTGTGAAAAAGATCTTGGAGTCCTCGTGGACAACAAGTTAAACATGAACCAACAATGTGATGTGGCGACAAAAAAAGCCAATGGGATTTTGGCCTGCATCAATAGGAGCATAGTGTCTAGATCTAGGGAAGTAATGCTACCCCTCTATTCTGTTTTGGTTAGACCACATCTGGAATATTGTGTCCAGTTCTGGGCACCACAATTCAAGAGAGATATTGACAAGCTGGAATGTGTCCAGAGGAGAGCGACTAAAATGATAAAAGGTCTGGAGAACAAGCCCTATGAGGAGCGGCTTAAGGAGCTGGGCATGTTTAGCCTGAAGAAGAGAAGGCTGACAGGGGATATGATAGGCATGTGTAAATATGTGAGAGGAAGCCACAGGGAGGAGGGAGCAAGCTTGTTTTCTGCTTCCCTGGAGACTAGGACGCGGAACAATGGCTTCAAACTACAAGAGAGGAGATTCCATCTGAACATGAGGAAGAACTTCCTGACTGTGAGAGCCGTTCAGCAGTGGAACTCTCTGCCCCGGAGTGTGGTGGAGGCTCCTTCTTTGGAAGCTTTTAAACAGAGGCTGAATGGCCATCTGTCAGGGGTGATTTGAATGCAATATTCCTGCTTCTTGGCAGGGGGTTGGACTGGATGGCCCATGAGGTCTCTTCCAACTCTTTGATTCTATGATTCTATGATTCTGTGGTTGAACAAATGAATCACATATTTACCAGATGCTAAACACTGAAAAATATGCACAATGAAATGGCTGAACCTGTGATGTCGCATGCTGGGCTTCTATAAAAGACTATTGTTGTTGTTGTTCATTCGTTCAGTCATCTCCGACTCTTCGTGACCTCATGGACCAGCCCACGCCAGAGCTCCCTGTCGGCCGTCACCACCCCCAGCTCCTTCAAGGTCAATCCAGTCACTTCAAGGATGCCATCCATCCATCTTGCCCTTGGTCGGCCCCTCTTCCTTTTACCTTCCACTTTCCCCAGCATAACTGTCTTCTCTAGGCTTTGCTGTCTCCTCATGATGTGGCCAAAGTACTTCAACTTTGTCTCTAGTATCCTTCCCTCCAATGAGCAGTCGGGCTTTATTTCCTGGAGGATGGACTGGTTGGATCTTCTCGCAGTCCAAGGCACTCTCAGAACTTTCCTCCAACACCACAGTCCAAAAGCATCTATTTTCCTTCGTTCAGCCTTCCAGGACTGAATTTCTGTGAGCCCAACGGGACGCTGGAGTTGCCTCAGAGAGAGGTTTTTGGGATTTTCCTGAAAAGATGGCCTTCAAAGTCTTTAAAGATGCAACAAAATCTTTATTACTGAACAAATAACAAGGCTTCAACAATTGGATTCAAAGTTTTCTTAATAAACTGTTGGATTTCTCGATCTTGTCCCCAAGGGCAGGCAACTGTTCCTTCACTGTTGGGAAAATCCCTGACCTCTACCCTGGGCAATCTGTCTTCTCTTCTCTTGGAGTGGGGCCCCTACACCCGGTCCAATCTGCTTTATGGTTGCCGCGAAGGGCCCTTACCGAACAGAGACCTTTGCAGAACTTCCAGGAGGAGGAAGATGTTCACTTGCCAGTGATGGCTGGCTGAAGCACTGTGGGACTGGATTCCTAGCAAGAGAGCTGAGAGGCTGTAAGTTCCTCAGCAAACTGTAAAGCCCCCAGCAAAAGCTGTGCTGAGACTGTACATCCCTGGCCAAGCTATGGGGCTATTTCTCCCCGGCCAAGCTGTAAATGATGAAGCCTTTTACAGGAGGTCCTGGTTTAAGTCCTGTAAGAAAGACTTCTCTGTGTGGACTGACTTAAAATGGCTCCTATTCCCTCCAAAACCCCAAAATGGGGTGGAACTAGGGGACCTAATGATAATTGACAGGTCATTGACCCAATAACTGCAAAGTTTTTTTTTTGTGTCAGGAGCAACTGGTGTGAGAGAATTGGCCGTCTGCAAGGACGTTGCCCAGGATGATTTGATGTTTTTATCATCCTTGTGGGAGGCTTCTCTCATGTCCCCGCATGAGGAGCTGGAGTTGATTGAGGGAGCTCATCCGCCTCTCTCCGGATTTGAACCTGCGACCTGTAGGTCTTCAGTCCTGCCGGCACAGGGGTTTAACTGCAAAGTAAGGAAAGCCATCTAACTGCAAATGCACAGAACTTTAAAAAACATGCAACACTCAACAAATAGCTCCTGATACATCTGTACCAGAAGAGAACCTGTGAAACAAAAAAAATGTTCTCCCATTCTGATTATCAAAATGAGTGAAAGAGAAACACACAAGAAATGAGGAAGACAAAGCAAAGCATGTCTGGTTGTTCAAGTAAAATCCCTGACTTAAGCCACAAACCATGATGAACACAAACCATGGCTTAGCATGACATACGAATATGCTCATTATTGGGTACTGAGAGCATAATCTGATGTTCACTGGATGCATTTTATTTTCTTGTTAAAACAAAATGGTAGCAACAGGTTGGAAGGAACTCTCACTGGGCATGCTTTATGAGAGAAGGAGACACTTATTTTATTTCATCCTGGGATGGCAATTCAGACAATGTAGGAACAGCTGGTCTCAGTTTGGGGTGGGGTGGGGGGACTCAGCTTGTGCGTTTTGGCTGAACCTTGAGCCATTGCTGCTATCTGGATTACAGTGGACATGCATATCCATTATCACACACCTCCCAAGAATGGGCAGGTGTCCAAAAGGACCTATTTGGTCAGCAATCAGAAAATGTGGCTAGATACAACCCATTGTTTTTTTTTTTGTCGTGTCAGGAGCATCCTGTTGTGAGAGAATTGGCCGTCTGCAAGGACGTTGCCCAGGGGATGCCCGGATGATTTTTGATGTTTTATCATCCTTGTGGGAGGCTTCTCTCATGTCCCCGCATGAGGAGCTGGAATCAATAGAGCGAGCTCATCCGCCTCTCCCCGGATTCGAACCTGCGACCTGTCAGTCTTCAGTCCTGCTGGCACAGGGCTTTAACCCATTGCGCCACCGGGGGCTCCAACCCATTGGTGATAATGGGGGACTTCACGGGCTCCCCTTCCCATAATTTTTAGGGCTATCAGGATGAAAATGGCCACACTTGGAGGACGCATCTTCCACTTCTGGCAGGTTTCATAATGTTTGGATCATCCCTTGAATTTTAGGAAATTCTTAAAGTTTCTACAAATAAAATCTCATTTTAAAAAACCCAAACAGGTTTCTAGAAATAAAATCTCCTTTAAAAATCCCAAAATGGTAACCTCCACTGCCCTCGCCCTGTAACTTCTCCAGGAGCAGCTGCAGGACACAATTCCTTCCTGCCAAATGTTAAACATGCATTTCCACATCACACAGCCCACTATTACACTTCCTTTTCTAAATAAAAAAATAACAGCAACTTCTTTAAAAGCTTTTTTCATTTCTTGTTCTCACAATATACTGGAAGTGGCCAGCAGCCCACCATCTACAAGCAAGCAAACAAGCAAACAGCATGTCCCTTTATTAGAAAACACTCCTGTATGATCCAGAAATTATTAGGTATTGGTGGTAAGTTTAGGTAGGTACGTAGGTAATTTTCTTGAGAATGAAGCTTTGCTGTTTGCTGTGATTAATAATTCCTGTAATTATTAATAACAATGATCTTTTGAAAGTACATTCTGAAAGAAAGGAAGGAGGAGAAATAAGAGAAGAAACTAAAGGCTATAGTAGAGGCTAAAGCAGTGGTTCTCAACCTGGGGGTCGGGACCCCTGGGTGGGTCACGAGGGGGTCTCATAGGGGTCTCCAAAGACCATCAGAAAAACAGTATTTTCTGTTGGTTATGGGGGTTCTGTGTGGAAAGTTTGGTCCAATTCTATTGTTGGTATCCAAATGCTCTTTGATTGTAGGTGAACTATAAATCTGGGCAACTCCAACTCCAAATGTGAAGGTCTATTTTCCCCAAACCCCACCAGTGTCCACATTTGGGCATCCTGAGTATTCGTGCCAAGTTTGGTTCAGATCCATCATTGTTGCTCTCTGGATGTAGTTGAACTACAACCCCAAAACTGAAGGCCAATACCCACCAAACCCTTGCAATATTTTCAGTGGGTCATGGCAGTTGTGTGTGCCAAATTGGGTTCCATTCCATTGCTGGTGGAGTTCAGAATGCTCTTTGAGTGTAGGTGAACTATAAATCCCAGCAACTACAACTCTCAAATGACAAAATCAATCCACCCCAACCCCACCAGTATTCAAATTGGAGCGTACTGGGTATTTTTGCCAAATTTGGTCCAATGAAGGAAAATACATCCTGCAAATCAGATATTTACATTACGATTCATAACAGTAGCAAAATTATACTTATGAAGTAGCAACACAAATAATGTTGTGGTGGATTAGCACAACATAAGGAACTGTGTTAAGGGGTCACGGCATTAGGAAGGTTGAGAACCACTGGGCTAAAGGGTGACTCAAAGCTCAGAAGCACCCTAAAAGAAAAGCACACCCACCCACAAGTCTCCAAACACTGTGCAACCTGCACTTTCCAACTCCTATTCCCACTAAATAATCAAGAAAATAAAGGAAAATAAAAGAATTAAAAAAAAGTTAAGTGCTAGAGAGATGTCAAGTCAAGAGGTCAACCCTCCTGTTCAAGGAGTTTCATTGGCTGCCGTTCATTTTCCGGTCCCAATTCAAGGTGCCGGTACTCACTTACAAAGCCCTAAATGGTTTGGGACCTGCCTACCTGCATGACTGCATCTCCGTCTACGAACCTGCATGCTCCCTCCGATCATCTGGAAAGGTCCTGCTCACGATCCCACCTGCGTCGCAGGCACGTTTGGTGGGGACGAGGGACAGGGCCTTCTCTATAGTGGCCCCCCGACTCTGGAACTCTCTCCCTAAGGACATAAGACAGGCCCCAACATTGGCTGTCTTTAGGAAGAGCCTGAAGACCTGGCTGTTCCAGTGTGCCTTCCCAGAAGAGGAAACTCCTGGCTTCAAGTCCCAAACACACCTTGTTAGAGATTCAGGATTATCTGCACATTGCACCTACTGCCAAATACCTCTATATATTACCTGTCAGATTCAGTACTTTTAATTTTTGTCCATTTGGCCTGGCCCCTAGGTTTTTAATTGCGTCACGGTGTCATTGTTTTACTGTTCTATTGTTTTGCTTGATGTTTTATTATTTGCTTATGAGTTTTACTGTGTATTGTATATTGTTGTTGTCGGCAGCCTCGGCCTTTGTAAGCTGCATCGTCCTTCAGGAGATTTTGAGGGGTATAAATAAAGTTAATAATAATAATAATAATAATAATAATAATAATAATAATAAAAATAAATATGCCTTAAAGTAATTGAAAAGTCATTCATGACATGCACAAGTCTAGAAGTAACCAAAGTGCACTCATAGATAGATGCAAACTTTTTTTCTTTCCTTCATTGCCCAGGGTAGAGTAGCATCATTTTCAACATCTACATTACCTTCCCATCCACTCCCCCGAGTAAGCAGTAGCACCAGATGTGGTGCTTCTAGGGTTTTGGATGAGGCACAAAGGTTCAGAGAACAGCTTCCTTGAGCCCAGGAAGTCTGGATTTGGTTTAAACCCCCAAAGTTCCCTGCCTGTGCAATACACTATTGTATTGTCATGTGCCTTCAACCCATTTCCAACTAATGGCAACCCTGAATGATACTGAATGATGGGGAGTGGAGTTGGAATATCTGGAAAGAAAGTATGGCTGCCTGGAACATTGACTAGAACACTACACTGTAACATTTTGTGGGAAGTTTCAGCTGTATATCACAGGATAGCAAACAACTGATGATGCTTCCTTGGCTCTGAGTCCCGCTCCCCTCCTCCCTGTAATAATTTGCAATTTGCAGTAGATGAAAAATTCTAATCGGTTCTTGTTCTTTTACTGAGAAAGTGCTGGTCTCTCTGGATATTTAGTTACTGACTGAGGAACCGAAGCTCACAGAGGCTTAATTATAGATAAGTTGTTTCATGGGCAGAAATGTCAAACCAATGATTTACCATTTCTCCCCAGTTGCTACGGTATTAGTTTGCAGCAATTATATTCATGCAAGCTATTAGTCATCGAATGTGAAATGGATAAACCACAATTTGTTGGTTCATTTTAAAACGTTCCCTAGATTCCAGGTCTCAAACAACATAATGTGTGCAAATTTATTAAAAATATAACCAGCTATTGATATCCAAGAGTTGCTTTTGGATGGAAAACAATTGCTATTTTATTTTAAAAAAATGTTGAGAAAGGAAAAGGAGTTTTTCATCCAGTTCAAGCAACAAGGATTGTTTGGAACTGCTCTGGAAATGTGAAGCGCAATACTTAGTGGATCCCTGCTGAGTATAATGATATTTTAGATGAAGATGGATCATCATCATTGTGTTATCCTTCATCTAAATGTCACCTTTCCCCTATTATTTAGGTAACATTTGTAGATAGATATTTTCAAATCTCATGGAGCCAGAAGAATATATTGCTGTTGGTAGAGTGCTGAAACACCTGGTGATAAGAGAACTAGGTTCTTGTGGGTTTTTTCGGGCTATATGGCCATGTCCTAGAGGCATTTTATCCTGATGTTTTGCCTGCATCTATGGCAAGCATCCTCAGAGGTAGTGAGGTCTGTTGGAATTAGACAGATATATAAACCCATTGTTCTAATTCCAACAGACCTCACTACCTCTGAGGATGCTTGCCATAGATGCCTCTAGAACATGGCCCTATAGCCCGAAAAAACCCACAAGAACCTAGTGATTCCAGCCATGAAAGCCTTCGACGATAAGAGAACTGTTGGCCATGATGGAGCCTCCAACTTCATGATGAATATGCTTCTAAATTCAGTATCAGATCAGAACTTTCAGTCTTCAGGTTTAATACAACTCGCAATCTAGTCAACAGGTATCAGAAAGAGACATTTGCAAGGCAAAAAAAAAAGTACAATGCACCCTTAGTATCCACTGGGGATTGAATCCAGGAGCTCCCAAGATTGTCAAAATACATGGATCATAGAATCATAGAATCATAGAATCAAAGAGTTGGAAGACACCTCATGGGCCATCCAGTCCAACCTCCTGCCAAGAAGTAGGAACATTAAATTCAAATCACCCCTGACAGAAGACCGTCCAGCCTCTGTTTAAAAGCTTCCAAAGAAGGAGCCTCCACCACTCTCCAGGGCAGAGAGCTCCACTGCTGAACGGCTCTCACAGTCAGGAAGTTCTTCCTCATGTTCAGATGGAATCTCCTTTCTTATAGTTTAAACCCATTGTTCCTTGTCCTAATCTCCATGGAAGCAGAAAACAAGCTTGCTCCCTCCTCCCTGTGTCTTCCTCTCACATATTTATACATGGCTATTAGGGCTGGGCAATTCGTTTCGTTAATTCGTAATTCGTTAAAAAATTCGTTAATTTTTGAATTACGAAATGATTACAAAACTTTTTTTTAACCTGGAAGTGTTTTTAAATATCGAAACGGCAGGCGCCAAAATTTTTTGTATTTCCGTCCATTTCGAAAATACGTAAGATGGCCGCCTGCCGATGCTTGCTGGGAGCTCTCCTCTCTCGGCGCCGGCTGAGCAAGCGAGCGAGAGGGCGAGCGAGAGGGGCGAGCGAGCGACGAGCACGCTGGATGGATGGACTGAGGGTGCGCTTTTACTTTTCCTTGGGTTCAGAAGCCGTTCAGTCCCAAGTCAGGGGAGGTGGAGAGGGGGCTGGAGGAGGATTTGGGACGCTTTCCGTCTCTCCTAAGCATAGAGGGGCGAGCGAGCGGCGAGCGAGAGGGGCGATTAACCAGAGACATTTTCATTGCATTAGTCTATCTTTGGTGGTAGAGAAGGAGTCCTTTTGGTGTTGTTCATCTCTCATCTCCTCCCCCCCCCCCCAATACACAGAAAGAGCTTTAAAGCACATACCTACGGCAGGCAGGGGTGTTTGAATGACTTCTTTCCTCCCCCTCTTCCAAGCCGGGGAAGAGTGGGAGAAAAGCACGCTGGATGGATGGACTGAGGGTGAGCTTTTACTTTTCCTTGGAAGGGAGTTTGTCCTGGGATCAGAAGCCGTTCAGTCCCAAGTCAGGGGAGGTGGAGAGGGGGCTGGAGGAGGATTTGGGACGCTTTCCGTCTCTCCTAAGCATAGAGGGGCAAGCGAGCGGCGAGCGAGAGGGGCGAGCGAGCGGCGAGCGAGCGGTGAGCGAGCGGCGAGCGAGAGGGCCCGCCAGAGTGAGTGCCTGCCTTCCCTCCTTAATAATAATTTTAATTTCTCCTCCCTATTCTACTAAATTAATAATTAAATTTAAAAAATATTTTAAAAATATTGAAAAAAAAAGGGCGCCATCTTTACAAAATGTTTTGTAAATATTTACGAAATTTCGTAAATACCGAACTTTTTTTTTGGAAAATTTTGTAATTATTTTAAATATCGAAACAAAAAAAAAAAAAACCCCAATTACAAATCGATTTTAGAAACAAATTTTTGCGTTGTTACCCAGGCCTAATGGCTATCATATCTCCTCTCAGCCTTCTATTCTTCAGGCTAAACATGCCCAGCTCCTTAAGCCGCTCCTCATAGGGCTTGTTCTCCAGACCCTTGATCATTTTAGTCGCCCTCCTCTGGACACATTCCAGCTTGTCAATATCTCTCTTGAATTGTGGTGCCCAGAATTGGACACAATATTCCAGGTGTGGTCTAACCAAAGCAGAATAGAGGGGTAGCATGACTTCCCTAGATCTAGACACTATGCTGCTATTGATGCAGGCCAAAATCCCATTGGCTTTTTTTGCTGCCACATCACATTGTTGGCTCATGTTTAACTTGTTGTCCATGAAGACTCCAAGATCTTTTTCACACGTACTGCTCTCGAGCCAGGCATTGTCCCCTATTCTGTATCTTTGCATTTCGTTTTTCCTGCCAAAGTGGAGTATCTTGCATTTGTCACTGTTGAACTTCATTTTGTTAGTTTTGGCCCATCTCTCTAATTTGTCAAGATCGTTTTGAATCCTGCTCCTGTCCTCTGGAGTATTGATGCTCATGTCCCATTATATACATGTGCATACCTTGTATAAAATGGCAAGATCAAGGTTGGCTTTTTGAACTATTTAAAATATATTTTCAAGTTGTGGGTGGTTGGATCTGTAAATGTGAAGTCCATGAATACAGAGGGCTAACTGTATATCAAGTAAGACTAAGAGTAGAAGAATCACAATTAGAGTGGTTATTTTAAGTGCATTTAAACTGTTCTGTGATAACCATGATTTTTGATATAATGTTACTACAATTGTAGTGGGTGTGAAAAATATGTGAGCACCGATGGATCAAGGTGTTTGTTGCAAAACTTTGTATTATCTCGCCAGTCTTTATCTTGCATCTTTTCTATTAGCCTCATTATCTTATATCCATTTGCCTGGAGCGGGCAAGAATATCCTCCTTTGAAATGAAATATATACTTTTAAAAAATAATTATGCCATACTTACTGTGGGCATTGAAGTCTTGGATGAAAAACCTCTTCTTTAAAATCAGATTATGAGTGTTCTAAAGGAAGCTCTTACGGCATAGTTTCAGGCTAAAATAAAAAGAACACAGTTGGAACTAACAGTAAATTACATTTAGTACAAAGATATTTTTTTCAATAGTAGAGTTTCTCCTCTTTGCACATGTGCTGCTCAATAAGATATAGCAAAAACTGCCCTTAGAGATAAGAAAGTCAGATTGTTCAGGCCTTTCCTTCAAAAGAACGACAGGAGAGAAATTTGGAGAAATTGCAAGACTCCAAAAGCAGTGGGTTGTTGTAGGTTTTTTTCGGGCTATATGGCCATGTTCTAGAGGCATTTTTTCCTGATGTTTCACTTGCATCTATGGCAAGCATCCTCAGAGGTAGTGAGGTCTGTTGGAACTAGGAAAAAGGGTTTATATATCTGTGGAATGACCAGGATGGGACAAAGGACTCTTGTCTGCTGGAGCTAGGTGTGAATGTTTCAACTGACCACCTTGATTAGCATTTGATTGTCTGGCAGTGCCTGGAGCAATCTTTTGTTGAGAGGTGATTAGATGTCCTTGTTTGTTTCTTCTCTGTTGTTGTGCTGTTCTAATTTTAGAGTTTTTTAATACTGGTAGCCAGATTTTCTTCATTTTCATGATTTCCTCCTTTCTGTTGAAATTGTCCACATGCTTGTGGATTTCACAGAAATTCTGGACCACTCCAACAATCACCATGTCAGACTACACAGAGAAGACATTGAAATCCACAAGCAAGTTCTGTGTCTGTAGTTTTCAAAATGGGAAGGAAACTCCGATGTCATGTAAGGCTGCCTCAAGTGCAGTCATTCATTAGGCTTTCTATTCTGACAATCTCTTGTGTTTCTTGCAGAATTTAAACCTCAATAGTATTTTTTTTTAAAAAAGACTGTGCCACAAAAGTATTTTGCTACAGTCGTTTATCATCTTTTGCCTTGAGCAAAGGCTATATGATTATCTTTTTTCTTGCGTTACAGTATAAATTTATATAATCCTGATACCTTTAGGCTTCTGGGACTTTTGCAATGAATAGCTGAAGATGAAACATATTATAGGGAATGTATCATTTAGAAGCCACACCCCTTCTCAGTGGTGGCCCCTCACCTGTGGAACTCACTCCCCGGGAAGATTAGAACAGCGACTTCCCTTTTGGCGTTCAGAAAAAAATTGAAGACCTGGATATGGGACCAAGCTTTTGGATATTCTGGCAGCTAAGGAAAGATCTGACGATAAACAAGGGCGAACGGAATGGAATGGATAAACGGACTCTGAACACTGAGCATGAGATTGTTTTGCTATTTTACTATGTATTAATGTTTTTAACTTGTTAATCATTTAAATTGCTTTTATGTATTGTTTGTTTATTAATTTAGGCATAGACTTGTGCCTTCGTTTGTAAGCCGCCCTAAGTCCCCCCTCGGGGGTGAGAAGGGCGGGGTAGAAGTAATTGAAATAATAATAAATAATAATTTAAATGTGATGTTTACTTTCTATTATTTTATTTTCTGGTTTCTAGTGACATCTAGACATTTGTATAAAATGCAGTGCAGCTAAACATGAAGGTTCACTCCCACAATTTCATGCATATGCTTCCTTGCTTTGTGATACAAATAAGAATAATATCATACATTACACGGAAGCTAGTCAAGCATATCCTGCCCATCATGGTGCTATGAATACAGTACCTATAGGATAAAAGGGTACTTATATGTGATAGATATTTAGCAAGCACATGTTCATTGCAACCACATTTATACTTTTAAGTTATGATGTTCTGAGATGGTTTTTAAGCAACAGATTTTAAAGTCGATATAAGTGATTTTAATATTTGTGGTTTTATGTCCCAGCATTGAATGTTTGCCTTATATATGTTTTTTTATATTAATCATCTTTATTATAGACTTTTTCAAATTACAATGAAAGAGAGGGAACAAGGTTGGGGGGAAAGAAGTAAGAAAATCTAGAGAAGAATTGGGGGAAGCAATAACTGGGGGAAAGGATGGGTAGGTTGAGGCGAAGAGGGGTTTTGGGGAGAAGAGTGTGGGGGAGTAGGGGAAAAGGGAAGAGATAAAGGATTGAGATTTCTTCCAGTTTGATCTGCAGAGGGACAATTTTGAATTGAGTTTTCCTTCTTTGTATTCCTTCACTAAATATTTCTGGTTCATTTTCCCCCTCTTCTTCTTATTTTATTTACTTTGGAGTTTCACTTCATTCTGCAAATATCTTCTAAGTGGATCCCAGTTAATTTGATTCTTTTTGTTTGCGTTCTTCAATATTTGCAATAGTTTGTCCATATTCATACACTTAGGTGATCCCTCATTGTCCAAGTAGGATAATCTTCCAAGATCAGCGTACTGGCGGTGGGTCCGTAGGTGACTGTGGAGCCCTATTCTTGATCTGCATCTTCTCCCACAGTTTTGATTTCCAGGTGGAAGGCAGACCTGGTTGGGGTTGGCTTGACACTCCTTCCTCTTCGCCCATTTCTCTCTTTCGCCCTCCATTCATGCCTCTTCAAATTCTATAGCACTGCTGGTCACAGCTGACCTCCAGCTGGAGCGCTCAAGGGCCAGGGCTTCCCAGTTCTCAGTGTCTATGCCAGAGTTTTTAAGGTTGGCTTTAAGCCCATCTTTAAATCTCTTTTCTTGTCCAGCAACATTCTGTTTTCCATTTTTGAGTTCGGAGTAGAGCAACTGCTTTGGGAGACAGTGGTCAGGCATCCAGACAACATGGCCGGTCCAGTGGAGTTGATGGCGGAGGACCATCACTTCAATGCTGGTGGTCTTTGCTTCTTCCAGCACACTGACATTTGTCTGCTTGTCTTCCTGAGATTTACAGGATTTTCCAGAGGCAGCGCTAATGGAATCATTCCAGGAGTTGCATGTGACGCCTGTAGACTGTCCGCGTCTCACAAGCATATAGCAGGGTTGGGAGGACAATAGCTTTATAAACAAGCACCTTGGTATCCCTACGGATGTCCCGGTCCTCAATCTGCTTCATTCTGAAAAAGGCTGTGACAAGGTGAAGTTTCATAGAGATGAAAATGGAAAATAAAGTTGGGGCATGAATAGCTTGTCTTCCTATATTTTGCAGCCACACTCTCTCACCACTATCCGACACAGCTGCCTCACTCTGCCAAAGGGAAGGACCAGCTCTTATTTATGCTCAGTAAAAAGAAATTGAGAAAATACTGCAAGAAAGGGAAGCTATGGGGTGCTTTGGGGTCCATTGGATTTTCTGACATAGGCACAATGAACAACAATTGAATACTTTGGTGACAAATGTAAAATTGGATTACTATGTGGGTTTTTGAAATCGTATTGTTTTTAATTGTACTGGGTATAGTTTACCCTTTTTTCAATAAAAAAATCTTGCTGTTATTTCTTCTGCAGACACAGAACCAAGTACACAACAGTGGTTTGAAAGAGAAGCAATCTTCATCAGTGGAGAGAACAAATCAAACTAATAAAATCACAGATGTTCAAAGCATTAAGCCTTCATTTATACAGGTTTTATAGATGATGACTCCTAGGTGGAAACTAATTCCTAATCTAAAATTTCCCTTTTGAGAATGTTTCGTACATTTGAAAGAGAGAGAAAAACTGGCTGCAAATACTGAGACATATGTATTTTTATTTCAGTATAGTAACTTCTATAGCCTATCAAGTCATGAGCTTGGGACTATTGTAAGGTACACGGAACACTGTGCTCATTTGTGATCTCACTTTGTGGCGTTACCGAATGTCAGAATATTTCAATGCATAGCATGCCATGTAAGAAAGTAGTATTGTAGTGAATAGCAAGCTGTTATGTTTCCATTATGTCATTTATTCTACTCTCAAAGGGTACGGATGCATCATTCAAAAGAGAGCATAGATTTAGATAAAATATGCATGCAATAATACCAATGTACTGATATAAATGTTAAAGAATTGTTATGTGCCATCAAGTTAGTTTCAATTTAAAGGTGCCCCTATGAATGAGACACTTTCAAAGGGCCCTATAACTAACAGTTTCACTGAGGTCTTATAAACTCAAGGCCATGGCTTCCTTGATTAGGTCTATCCCCATGTAATATAGTTTCTCTCTTTTCCTTCTGCTTTCCACTTATACCAGGATTATTGCCTTTTCCATGGAGTTATGTCAAATCATGCTAGGTCCAAAGTACTATATACTCACACTGAACAATAGCCAACACTTTTTCTGCATGGGGACACTTCTTGTAAGATAGAACATTCCACATAGAGTTCAAAAGAATGATTTCTTTGGGGTTTTGGTACAAAACCTCTGCACCTTCCTTTGCACGGTCATGTGTAAATAGAGCCTCCCGCAAGCAAATCCAATTATGAGTCTTTCAGGTTTTACAATGTATTGTAATATAATATAGCTGAGTCATGCACTGCTAATGGGCTTCTATTGGAAATGCTGAGTCATGCATTAACTGTATATAGGGAATCATTTGAGGAATGTGTTCTGGCCTAGTCCAGGTGATTGTGAATGATGCAATCCTGGGTCTGAGTTGGGCTAGTGAGTTGGGAACCAATCAGAGATTGCTATGTGTAATTGTATAGAGTTGTATATAAGGAAGTCATGTACATGTATATTTCTCCTTGTGCTGTAATGTTGTTTGTCGAAGGCTATATGTAATTAAAAAACCTGTTTGCTAAGACAAGATATAACTGTGTGCTGTGGTAAGTTTGTAATATCATCTAGACTGGGGGAAAGACAATGGTAAATCTGACAATGGCCGGGCATGTGCTCAAGTGTCTGTAAAAGGTTCCAGAGTGACTACAGGCTGTGGGAGCAGTTGACTGAAAAGAACTGTGCAGGAGGAAGCTACTGGAAAGCACTGAAGTTGTGCAACTTCTCTGCTGCTGAATTGTGAAGTTAATGTCAACAGAGACACACTGGGGTGGGCTAACAAATGGCCACAACTTTCCACAGATATATAAACCCTTTTTCCTAGTTCCAACAGACCTCACTACCTCTGACGATGCTTGCCATAGATGCAGGCGAAACGTCAGGAGAGAATGCCTCTAGAACATGGCCATATAGCCCGAAAAAACCTACAACAACCCGGCAACAACTTGTTTATTGCTTTTAGAAGAGACCCAGGATTAGCAGCCCTGCATAGGTCCTGGATCTGGGGATTGGGCAGCCCGTTACTGTCCGACACTGCTTAATACTCCAGGGGGTGCTGCTGACTGGCATAATCCTGGGATCCCCCCTCCAATTGGAGAACCACTGGATATCCCCCCTCCAATTGGGGGGGGGGGGGGATGGTGGTGGTTAGCAAGCCAGAGCCAGGGCCCATGCCACATGCCATAAAGTTGTGACTAAGTAACAATGCTCAACAAAAACCATAAAACTGAACAAAATTTATAGAGGGCAGGTGGGCTGGGACACAGGAAGGCATGCTTTCACAGTCTTTTAAGACTGCCTGAAGCTCTTGGGGCTCACAATCAGGGAGTGAGCAGGGACCATCGCTGATTGGCTGGCTACCCCAGCCGGCAGGAACATCTCCCTCCACCAAGGGGGCTTCTGGGAAGAAGCCACCTCTGGCACCATGGTGGCCGGGAGGGTGTTCTGCTGCCACAACATCTCCACCCCGTAAGTCAGGCAGAGCATTTTTTGCCCAAAAATCCATGAGAAATTTTAGAAAATACATATTTTATGTGAAAAATGTGTTTGTCAGATGAATGGTAATTTTGGAGTTTTTTTCATGTCACAAACAACTTGAAAAATTGCAGATCACTTCTGGTGTGAGAGAATTGGCTATCTGCAAGGACACTGCGCAGGGGATGCCCAGATGTTTTGATGTTTTACCATCCTTGTGGGAGGCTTCTTTCATGTCCACATATGGGGAGCCTGAGCTAAAAGAGGGAGCTTGTCCTCGCTCTCCCCAGAATCAAACCTCCGACCTGTTGGTCTTCAGTCCTGCTGACACAAGGTTTTATTATTTATTTATTTATTTCGAGGTTTTATATACCGACCCTCTCACCTTTAAAGAGGAATTCGGACCGGTTCACAACATGTGTTAACATACAAAAATATACAATAACAACACAATGCAACATCATTACACGATTAAAATATAAGCACCATAAACATTAAAAACATTATAATCACAGTTATAAGAGCCAAATCGTCCACACAATCACAATCCCAAACTACTGTTCATCATCCTCCTTTCATGTGGGCAAAGAATTAAATCATTTGTCAAATACCACGTTCCACAACCAGGTCTTTGTTAATTTCCTGAATGTCATGAGGGAGGGGGCAGTTCTGATCTCTAATGGGAGGGAGTTCCAAAGCCGGGGAGCCACCATCGAGAAGGCCCTGTCCCTCGTCCCCACCAGCCGTGACTGTGCAGGCGGTGGGACCGAGAGCAGGGCCCCTCCAGACGATCTTAATTGTCTTGATGGTTCATAGGGGAGAATACGTTCGGAGAGGTAAACAGAGGTAACCCTGGCTATATAGAAATATGGGCGGGGGGGGGGGACTGACAAGAAGAATTGGGGGTGGGGGGTTGAACCAAAGCCTGTCATTTTTGGATGAAAAACATCCCTGTGTGTATTTCTGTTCACAATAATTTAATGAAATATTTTGAGATGTGCATCTATTTGATCAGAACTGTGTGGAAATAGTTGTTTTTTCTCACAATGAGGTAAAACCTGTGGAAATTAGTCCTCACCTCTGCTGTGAAAATAGTTGAGTATTGACATGCCTATTTTCTCTTGTAAAAATGGTTAAGTACAGTCATCCCTCCACATTAATTGGAGTTAAGGTCTCAGGAAAATGAAAAGATGACTCTATAGTGAACTTATTTATTTATTTATTTATTTATTTATTTATTTATTTACTTTGCTTATATACCGCTGTTCTCAGCCCAGGGGCGACTCACAACATAGAAAGAACAAGGTTCAGAATACAAGACACAATATAAAATAATCCACAATCCATCATTAACAAAAAACATTATCATCAAAAAACATCATCATTACTACAAAAGCCATTCCGCGTCGTCTCATCGCCAAAACCACAATCCAGTATCATTATCCGTTGTTCCATTCCTATAGTCAATTACCAATCATTGCACTTCTTGTTCGAACGCCTTCTTAAACAGCCAGGTCTTTAATTTCCTGCGGAATATCATCAGGGAAGGAGCCAGTCTGATGTCCACGGGAAGGGTGTTCCACAGCCGAGGAGCCACCACCGAGAAGGCCCTATCTCTCGTCCCCGCCAGCCGTGCCTGTGAAGCAGGCGGGATCGAGAGCAGAGCCTCCCCGGAAGATCTCAAAGTCCTCGTGGGCTCATAGGCTGAGAGGCGGTCAGTTAGGTATCTTGGGCCGGAACCGTTTAGGGCTTTATAGGCCAATGCCAGCACCTTGAATTGAGCCCGGTAGCAGATCGGCAGCCAGTAGAGCTGGTACAACAGGGGGGTTGTATGCTCCCTGCGTCCCGCTCCTGTTAGTATCATGGCTGCCGCACGTGGACCAGTTGGAGCTTCTGGGCCGTCTTCAAAGGCAACCCCACATAGAGAGCGTTGAAGTAGTCTAAACGGGATGTAACCAGAGCGTGGACTACCGTGGCCAAGTCAGACTTCCCAAGGTACGGCCAAAAGTTGATCCTAGAATTGAAATGGAGAACCTAGAGATTCTTTGAGAGACAATATTAATATGAATAATCAAATCTACAAATGTTAGACTGATAAATATGGAGGGTCAACCGTAATGTCATTTCAGGACATTGCTGTGAAACTACCAATGATATGTGGGGAGGGAGGGAAACTGTGATCATTGTAGGTCACTTGTTTCTGGAAGTGCTGTTATAGCAGGGAAATAATATACTGCAAGAGCATTTCTCCCCTTCTTGTGTTATGTATGTGCTTCAGTGAAGTTCAAGGAGGATGCCATTTGAGCAGTGATAAATCACGAGGCTTGTGCTGCTGTGAGTAATTGATGCTTACACGATTTAACAAGTCAAATACTCGGGAGCAATCTGTTTCAGCATGCTTGTCAGACATTGATCTAAAAGTTGTTCCTCAAGGTCCCACAAGTAAAAGCTATGATTTTTCCATGGAGTGTTTTCCATTGGTATTCAGTGCCAAACAAATAATAATCCACTGTATAATGTTCCAGCGGTGAACTGCAAGACAGACTCCAGAACCAACTCTACTTTTGTGTGAAGATCAGAAAAGCTTTGATGGACGAGAAAGGTCAGGTGTTTAGACTCATAGAATCAAAGAATCAAAGAGTTGGAAGAGACCTCATGGGCCATCCAGTCCAACCCCCTGCCAAGAAGCAGGAATATTGCATTCAAATCAACCCTGACAGATGTCCATCCAGCCTCTGTTTAAAAGCTTCCAAAGAAGGAGCCTCCACCACACTCCGGGGCAGAGAGTTCCACTGCTGAACGGCTCTCACAGTCAGTAAGTTCTTCCTCATGTTCAGATGGAATCTTCTTTCTTGTAGTTTGAAGCCATTGTTTCGCGTCCTACTCTCCAGGGAAGCAGAAAACAAGCTTACTCCCTCCTCCCCGTGGCTTCCTCTCACATATTTATACATGGCTATCATATCTCCTCTCAGCCTTCTCTTCTTTAGGCTAAACATGTCCAGCTCCTTAAGCCGCTCCTCATAGGGCTTGTTCTCCAGACCCTTGATCATTTTAGTCGCCTTCCTCTGGACACATTCCAGCTTGTCAATATCTCTTTTGAATTGTGGTGCCCAGAACTGGACACAATATTCCAGGTGTGACACAATATTTTATCAGTGTTCATCAAGAAAGATATCTAAGATGATTCACATACATAAAGCAAATATGTTATTTTTGAACTCTGCTGTCAAAATCCTTTAACTTCTTTAAAATTCCAGAGGCCTTTCAATGCCTCTGGATATTTACAAAATGTTACTCCAAATTATTTAAATCTTTTATTAACATATACATATACAATAGTCCCTCATTTATTTGATAGGTTAGGGACCAGAGCTCTGTCAAAACTGGAAATCATCAAATTGTGGAACCGTATGTCTGTTTTCACTGTCATTCGGTTTTACTTTAAATCAGCTGAATTTTAATTCGGTTTTATTTTAATAAACAACAAAAGCATGGGCCATACATTGAATATATGAGTTCTGGATATATAGTGATACCTTGACTTAAGAATTTAATTCATTCCGTGAGACAGCTCTTAATTCAAAATGCTCTTCTCTCAAAGCGAATGAGGCACAGAGGCTGCTCCCTTGAAGGCCTAAAGCCCCATACTCCCACGCTGGTGCTCCCTCTGGTGCTAGCTCTTAACTCAAAATGCTAGTCTTATGCCAAAGTGAAACCTAGGTCGAGTGACCGCTCTTAACTCAAAATGCTCTTCAGATAGGAGTAAAAAGGTAAAGGTAAAGGTAGTCCCCTGACATTAAGTCCAGTCATGTCTGACTCTGGGGTGTGGTGCTCATCTTCATTTCTAAGCCGAAGAGCCAGTGTTGTCCGTAGACACCTCCAAGGTCATGTGGCCAGCATGACTGCATGGAGCGCCGTGACCTTCCCGCCGGAGGGGTACCTATTGATCTACTCACATTTGCATGTTTTCGAACTGCTAGGTTGGCAGAAGCTAGGGCTGACAGCGGAAGCTCACGCCGCTCCCCAGAATCGAACCTGCGACCTTTCGATCAACAAGCTCAGCAGCTCAGTGCTTTAACTCACTGCGTCACCGGGGGCTCCCTCTTCAGATAGGAATAGGGATGTCCTATTCAACTATATAATATCTGCAGCCAGAATAGTCTATGCCCGCTTTTGGAGAGGGAAGTAAATCCCAAGTACTAAAGAATGTCGGAAATTGTCGGAAATTAGAAACATAGATAATCTGACCCATCAATTACGAAACAAACAATCTAAAACAAAAGCAGAGTCTATTAGCAAGGTTTATGGAAAAAGGAAAAATGGAAATTTGGACATAAGTACTAAGAAGATTTGTTGCTCATTCGTTCAGTCGTTTCCGACTCTTTGTGACCTCATGGAGCAGCCCACGCCAGAGCTCCCTGTCAGCCATCACCACCTCCAGCTCCTTCAAGGTCAATCCAGTCACTTCAAGGATGCCATCCATCCATCTTGCCCTTGGTCGGCCCCTCTTCCTTTTTTCTTCCATTTTCCCCAGCATCATTGTCTTCTCCAAGCTTTCCTTTCTTCTCATGATGTGGCCAAAGTACTTCATCTTTGCCTCTACTATCCTTCCTCCAGTGAGCTGTCGGGCTTTATTTCCTGAAGTATGGACTGGTTGGATCTTCTGGTGGTCCAAGGCACTCTCAGAACTTTCCTCCAACACCACAGTTCGAAAGCATCTATCTTCCTTCGCTCAGCCTTCCCTATGGTCCAGCTCTCACATCCGTAGGTGACTATGCGGAAGATAAGAGCCAGGCATGTAGCCTGGGGGGGGGGGGGGGGCTTGAGGGGCTTCAGCCCCCCTCCCCCGAAATTCTGATGGCGGTCCGCGAGAAGGCCTTACTGGTGCATTATTTAAACTGCTATGTTTATTCATATCATGATCTGATCACTATACTCAATATATCCCATATGCATGGGGGTATTGGGGTAACGATACAAAAGGTTTGCTGGGGTAGACCCTCTTTCACTCAGACTCAGCCCCTCCCCGAACCAAACTCAGCCCCCCCCCCCCCCGAAACAAAATCCTGGCTATGGGCCTGATAAGAACTACCTTCAATTTTCCTTCAATTTAAGAAGGAAAAGAGGACTAAATATAAAAAGAAGAGACAAAAACAAAGTGAATGGACCCAGTAATGAGAAGAGGGGAAGCCAACAACTTATCCCTTCCCATTCTACCCTATAATCTTCCTTTTTTATCTTATCCCCATACCTCTCTTCACACCTCTTTCCCATACTCCTCCTTACCATCATTTCTTCCTACCCCTCCCCCCTAGCCCAACCCCCCCCTTTTTAATGTACACCAAAAATTTTCAATAAAGATGTCTTTTTTTAAAAAAAAATGCTCTTAAGTTGGGAGGCTCTTAAGTAGATGATTTATGAGGCCATAAAGAAGACTCCAGCAAACATTCCAGCGGGGAAGCATGTGGGGAATGCGGAAGTGCTTCATCAGCATCGCAGATGGACAATGAAAGCGACAGCTCCCCAGCGGCCAGAAAAGTTAAATAGCCTCTGTGTATGTCTGTATACGTTGTATGTCAAAAATTGGCATTGAATGTTTGCCATATATGTGTACCCTGAGTCCCCTGCGGAGTGAGAAGGGGGGAATATAAAAGCTGTAAATAAATAAATAAATAAATGTTCCACTATACAGTAATTCAAAACAGTCAAAATAGCAGGTCATAAAAAACAAAGGATATCTATATAGATATCAATTACATTATAACTTATTTTACCAATTCCCATATTCAGAGCATGGAAAAGATATTTTGGACTACAACTCTGAGAATCCCATAGCTTTCATGGACAGTGTTCCTACTAGATTTATTTATTTATTTATTTGATGCACTTATTAACCGCCATTCTCAGCCCATAAGGGCGACTCATGGCGGTGTACAGTACACATAAAAGACAATTACAAAAGCCATTTTCAACAACATATAAACAATACAACAACTTACAGTCTACACTAAAAATCCGCTTCGTCTCTTAGTGGAATCATAGCCAGTCTCATATTCCTTGTTCCATTCCAGTTCCCATTACCGTATTGTTTGTTGTTTAGCACTTAATTAAATGCCCTCTCGAACAGCCATGTCTTAAGGCTTTTTCGAAAGGACATGAGGGAGGGCGCCTGTCTGATGTGAACAGGGAGAGTGTTCCACAGCCGGGGGGCCACCACCGAGAAGGCCCTCTCCCTCGTCCCCGCCAGCCGTGCCTGTGATGCAGGCGGGATCGAGAGAAGGGCCTCCCCAGACGATCTCAAGGTCCTCGTGGGCTCGTAGGCCAAGATGCGGTCGGAAAGGTATTTTGGGCCGGAACCGTTTAGGGCTTTGTAGGCCAAAACCAGCACCTTGAATTGGGTCCGGTAGCAAATCGGCAGCCAGTGGAGCTGGGACAACAAGGGCGTTGTGTGCTCCCTGCCACCCGCTCCAGTTAGTAACATGGCTGCCGCGCGCTGAACCAGCTGAAGCTTCCGGGCCGTCTTCAAGGGCAGCCCCATGTAGAGAGCGTTGCAGTAATCCAGGCGGGATGTGACAAGAGCGTGTACCACCATGGCCAAGTCAGACTTCCCAAGATACGGGCGCAGCTGGCGCACGAGCCTAAGCTGTGCAAATGCTCCCCTGGTCACCGCTGAAACCTGGGGGTCCAGGCTCAACGATGAATCCAGGGTCACACCCAAGCTGCGAACCTGCGCCTTCAAGGGGAGTGCGACCCCGTCCAGCACAGGCTGTAACCCTATACCCCGTTCGGCCTTGCGACTGACCAGGAGTACCTCTGTCTTGTCTGGATTTAATTTCAGTTTGTTCGCCCTCATCCAGACGGGGTTTCTCGAGCTCCAAGTCTACAAACATTCACTTTTCAAATTTATTGTCATATTTGTTAATGTCCTCAAATGCACTTTAATATTGATTTAAGTTTTTCTGCACGCCCTCATCTTTCTCTGAAAACCCCATCCTAGTTTACTCTACCTTGTTCATGCCCAGCATTTTAAATTTTAAATTTTAATTATTACATTTGGCCCGGCCATAGGTTTTAAATGTTGTATATTTCAATATTGTTATTGTTTATTAATTATTGTGTATTTTTTTAGTTTATTTTAACTGTTTTCTATTGACTATTGTTATTGCTCTTGTTTATTGATGTGTTGTTGGGCTTGGCCTCATGTAAGCCGCACAGAGTCCCTTGGGGAGATGGTAGCGGGGTACAAATAAAGTATTATTATTATTATTATTATTATTATTATTGTTGTTGTTGTTGTTTTCACACAAAAATAGGGTCAGTGGGTATTTGCTAAAGAGGTGGAAAAGGAGGGTAGAAATAAAATAATACCGTTTTAGTTTAGCATTAGATACAAGCATGGGTCCTTTTATATTACACAATTATTGTGCTATGGTTCCACTTTAATTGCCATTTCAATATTCTATGAAATCTGGATAGAGGACTATGGCTAAGACAGACAGTGTGTTTTTACCAAAAGAGAACAAAAGTGTGTGTTTGTAGGTGTGTGTGTGCATATCCAGAATTACATATACTAATTTATATCTCAAAAGCGAGGAGGAGCTGAGGAGCCTTCTAATCAAGGTGAAAGAAGAAAGCGCAAAAGCTGGGTTGCAGCTAAACATCAAAAAAACCAAGATCATGACAACAAGAATGACTGACAACTGGAAAATAGAGGGAGAAAACGTGGAGGCTGTGACAGACTTTGTATTTCTTGGTGCAAAGATTACTGCAGATGCAGACTGTGGCCAGGAAATCAGAAGATGCTTACTTCTTGGGAGGAGAGCAATGTCCAGTCTCGATAAAATAGTAAAGAGTAGAGACATCACACTGGCAACAAAGATCCGCCTAGTCAAAGCCATGGTATTCCCTGTAGTAACCTATGGATGTGAGAGCTGGACCTTAGGGAAGGCTGAGCGAAGGAAGATAGATGCTTTTGAACTGTGGTGTTGGAGGAAAGTTCTGAGAGTGCCTTGAATTGCGAGAAGATCCAACCAGTCCATCCTCCGGGAAATAAAGCCCGACTGCTCATTGGAGGGAAGGATACTAGAGACAAAGTTGAAGTACTTTGGCCACATCATGAGGAGACAGCAAAGCCTAGAGAAGACAATTATGCTGGGGAAAGTGGACGGTAAAAGGAAGAGGGGCTGACCAAGAGCAAGATGGATGGATGGCATCCTTGAAGTGACTGGACTGACCTTGAAGGAGCTGGTGGTGGCGAAGGCCGACAGGGAGCTCTGGCGTGGGCTGGTCCATGAGGTCACGAAGAGTCGGAGACGACTGAATGAATGACAACAACAACAATTTATATCAATGAAAATTTGAGGAGCCCCCGGTGGCGCAGTGGGTTAAACTCGTGTGCTGGCAGAACTGAAGACCGACAGGTCGCAGGTTCACTTGATCTTAGCCAAAAGGTTCACTTGATCTTAGCTTCTCAGCCTTTTGGCTAAGATCAAGTGTGTGTGTAGGTCGCAGGTTTGAATCCGGGGAGAGCGCGGTTGAGCTCCCTCTATCAGCTCCAGCTCTCCATGCGGGGACATGAGAGAAGCCTCCCACAAGGGTGGTAAAACATCAAAACATCCAGGCATTCCTTGGGCAACGTCCTTGCAGACGGCCAATTCTCTCACACCAGAAGTGACTTGCAGTTTCTCAAGTCGCTCCTGACACAACAAAAAATATAGATATGAAAATTTGGAAATACAGTGTGACCGCCATATCCATGATTTCATTTATCCACGTCTGACAAAATATATACCATACTCTTTAGGTTTTTTCTAGGTCCGCCAGAGGAATTCAATCTCAATGAGAACCCTCAATAAAACCCTGGAATACTCCACAGATTAATGACAGTGGGGCTGAACAAGAGTTTCCCATTGATTTTGTGAACATCTTTGTGCTCTTTTTAGTTGAGGTGCTTCAATAGAGTAAGAAATTGTGTTGTGGAAATTCAGACACTTTATTTTGAAAAGATTCCTTAATAGGTGGGAAGATTAAGCCCAAGATATAAAGAGGAGATAATTAAATTCTTGGTTATGGTTTAGTGGGCTGAGTATGTTTTGTCTACTTTTGCTGCTTTCTCCCTGTGTTGAAAGCAGTTGCTATGGTGGAAAAGTAGTTAATGACATCATAATGCCCAGTGATGCTGGTCTTATGAGGCATGTAAACTCGATGCTGGCTTGAGCTCTTCTCCCAGTTCATTTCAGGGTTGAATAAGAATTTGAACGCTGGTCTTCAACAGCGGGGCTTGCTACTCCGCTGACTGCACTTCAGGTTTTATATTTCAATCAACTTTCGCCTTTTTCCTACTGTTTAGGTGAGTAGTAACTAAAGCAATATTCTGCTATTTTTAAAATTCATTAATCAACAGCTGCCTGGTTATTGTAAGTGTTGGATTGCTTCTAGAAAATAGATTACCTTTGGAGACTCTCCAGAAAATACTGTGTAATATTTATATAGCTGTTTATGAGCATTCACAAAAGTTCACATGCATCTGACAATGACAGCCCTCCAGATATCCACCACATTTTAAGTGAGTTTTCAAAAAAAAAAAAATACATCTCTCCAGACAGGCCCATAGCCAGGATTTTGATTCGGGGGGGGGGGGGGGGGATGAGTATGATTCGGGGGCACGGGGACGGGACTGAGTCTGAGTGAAAGAGGGTCTACACTAGCAAACCTTTTGTATTGTTACCTCAATACCCCCATGCATATGGGATATATTGAGTATGGTGATCAGATCATGATATGAATAAACAGAACAGTTAAAATAATGCACCAGTAAGGCCTTCTCGTGGACCACCATGAGAATTTCAGGGGGGGGAGGCTGAAGCCCCTCAACCCCCCCCCCCCCCCCCCCCGGCTACATGCCTGTCTCCAGATATTGCTGGACTACAGCCCCATCATATGTATTCAGGATAGTTAATATTGGGGAATTATGAGTGTAGCATTCCAATAACATCTAGAGTTCATATGTTCCCTTTCTCATATTTAACAAAAATTCTTCTGGTAGCTCAGGATCGCAGCATTATGTAAAGCTGAGATATGGTATCTGACCTATGGCTTTCTGATGGCCAGACCAAATCAAAATTTGGTCTAGCAAAGCAAGTGCACACCTTGAACCAGGACTGGGAATCATGCAACATTCCAGCTGTTGTTGAACTGCAAGCTTAAGATCTCATCACATAGGGCACATTTCGACGGTGTATGTTGGCTCTACCCTACTTCACTCATGGAACTCTCTGGTCCCATCAAACAATGCTGGTGGGGCTTCGTGGGTGATGTAGGGTAGAGCTGGCACATGTCACCATTGTGGCAATACGGGAGGCTTCCCATCTTGTCTTTAGAAGCAATGGGGGAAACCACATGGTCCATGCTTCCCCCCATGGGATCACCAAAAACTGGAGGCACCAGGTTCCCCAGGCCCCCAAATGATATAGGGTGATTCCAGCAGGTAATAACCCTAGATAGCATTGCTGTTGTTGTTGTTCATTCATTCAGTCATTTCTGACTCTTCGTGACCTCATGGACCAGCCCACGCCCGAGCTCCCTGTCGGCCATCACCACCCCCAGCTCCTTCAAGGTCAATCCAGTCACTTCAAGGATGCCATCCATTCATCTTGCCCTTGCTCAACCCCTCTTCCTTTTTCCTTCCATTTTCCCCAGCATCATACTCTTCTCTAAGCTTTCCTTTCTTCTCATGTTGTGGCCAAAGTACTTCATCTTGGCCTCTACTATTCTTCCCTCCAATGAGCAGTCGGGCTTTATTTCCTGAAGTATGGACTGGTTGGATCTTCTCGCAGTCCAAGGCACTTTCCTCCAACACCACAGTTCAAAAGCATCTATCTTCCTTCGCTCAGCCTTTCCTATTGTCCGGCTCTTACATCCGTAGATGACTACAGGGAATACCATTGCTTTTACTATGCGGATCTTCGTTGCCAATGTGATGTCTCGACTCTTCACTATTTTATCGAGATTGGACATTGCTCTCCTCCCAAGAAGTAAGCATCTCCTGTTTTCCTGGCTGCAGTCTGCGTCTGCAGTAATCTTTGCACCTAGAAATACAAAGACTGTCACTGCTAGATGGCATAGCCAATGGTAAAGAATGCAGGAATTTGTAGTTTGAAAACATCTGGGGCACTATCCAAATTTCAGTTCCTGCCTTAGACATAGTATTCTGTGCTGCTAAATCCAAAGTTAGCCATGGATTTAGCAGCTTGCCTTTTTTGCTTGCCTTTCCTGCATTCTTCAAAAGTACACAATGCATACAAAGGCTTCTTCAGCTCTTATAAACAAATAGTTTGAATTTTCAGCTTAGAGCCTGAAGACTCAGAGTAGCTATCAGGAATATGAGCTAAATATGGGTCCATTAGCTTTTAAAACAGGCAGTGAATGTATGGCAGACCAGATATTAACCAGTAACTCATATCAGCTCTGGGGCAAAGTAGGTGATGTAAGAGATTAGGAGAATTGCAGTCCAGTAAAGAAAGGATGCTCCTACTTCATAAGGGGGGCAGTGGTGGTAATGATAATGATTACAAACAACCAAACAAATGGTTCAAAAAATGGAAGTAGACTTCAGGGCAGAGGGTAAGAGGACTTGAGTTCCCACTAAGATTGAGGTGGAGGTCAGAGTCCTTTCAGATGATCTGGCAAAATTGGACCACAAAGACTCTTGTGTTGTTGAGCCTCCTCTTGAAGCATCAGGCAGAAGTGTACTAAATGCTCAAGCACTCAGAAATAGTAGGACAGCTATTGTCATTGAGACCTCAATAAATATTGTCTGAAGTCTATTCTATGCACACCTTCTTGGTACATTTCTAACTTCTAAGTACACATTGTATTTGTAAAAATCTTCATATTTAAGGGTGGTACAGTGCCAATGGATTGAGAATGTAGATGATGTTTCCACAGCTAATAATAACATAATTAACTATAAATAATAACATTAGGTGAAATTAATAACATTCTTCCTGCCGATGTTGGCCCTCCATACTTTGAAATAGTTGCAAAGAAGGTCCCTCAAAGTGGGGAACTAAAGAATGGGGAAACTGAATTTTCATATGTTCGATTCAAGTTTCTCTTCCATGGCTGTCTAGAGAACAATTCATTCGTCTTTGAGAGTGGGTAAATGGTTTACCCCTCTGCTAATATGAGAGCTGATGAAGGCAACAATTTTGCTGAAAATCTAGTTACTCTTACTCAGAAGATAGGTAAGAGCAGTTCTATAGAGCAGCCAGTCATTCAGGTAGGACATACATATTGCTTTCCCTCTCACTTTCACTTGGCTGCTTAAACGTTGTGCAGTGGCTGAGCTCAAGATCTTGGCAGCTATTTTACACTCAGTTGCATGACTTTGCTGCATATTTATATTATGGTGTCTTGGCACGTCTCCTTTTTCTGTCTCTTTCCCATAGAAATTTGCTGTTCTGTAACTTTAATAAACACACCACAATAAGCCTGGCCCCAAAGGCTTAGAATATGACAATTCTACTCCGGTTGTTTGATTCAAATCTGAAAGTTCCCACTTGGAACTAAGAACTGTTGGCAGTTGGCCAGAACAGACAGTTGATGAGATGAAAAGGGAGAGCAGTCATGAGGTTTTATAAAAATCCTTGCCAATAGCCTTATCAATGTGAAGCAAACTCTCACATTATTTACTGTTCTGTCACGCGCTGGGCCTGTAAATAGTTGTCTTTAAAACAGGACATGCAACCTTTGCCCAACGGGAAGCCAGAGGGCCCAAAGAGAAGTTTTCAGAGGTTTCCACCACAAACAGTCTTTAGATGGCTTGAGAAGTACAACAAAGTCTTTTATTAGTGAACAATCAAACAGAAACTTCTCTTGTCTTCAGTAAAGTTAAGCAAATGATTCCAAGCTTTTAGGTAACTGGTGAATTCCTAATCTTGCCCATGAAGGACAGGCAACTGTCTTCAATAACTTCTTTAAAGGAAAATCCCCTTTTAAACTTCTCTCAGGCTGACTATAACCTAACCCTTACTCAGGGGCAGCTCGTCCATTACGCGAAGTAAGCGGTCGCAGAACACTTTTTTTGCCAGGGGCGCAGAGGCGCCTCTGTAAATGCCCCTCGACTGCCACTTGAAGAGTGCCCCCTCAGCTCACAACAGCCCTAGCAGTCCGGGGGGAGCCTCAGCTTTCTTGCCTTGCTGCCAGGCAATCCTCTTCCCAAAGGGGCCGGGTCCTTGAGCCTCGCCTAGCCCCTCTCTTTCCTGCTCCACCTGGCCACCGGGTGTGCGAGCATAGCCGGCACTCAATCGTTCTCTGCGTTCGATCCCTTCCCCATGACCGGCTCCCTTTCCTGATCCCCCAGTGCTCCACCTGCCTCCTCTCCTCTCCCCAATCTGCGGGTGGGCCAAGGGGCAGAGCTGCCGCGCCTGGCCCGCTTCGGGTCCGGAGGCGTGTCTGAAGACCTCAGTGTGCGCACCAAAAGTCGCCTCTTCTCCTGACTTTCTCTTCAGCCATTTGGACCAAGAGAGAGAGAGCGAGAGAGCGAGCCCTTCCAGCTGGAGGTATCTCCCACCTCCGCTCTCTCCTTTGTTTTTGCGCCTACCTTCAGGAACGGTGGGCATCTCCACCTCTCTCTCTCTCTCTCTCTTGGTCCCAATGGCTGAGGAGAAAGTCAGGAGAAGCGGTGACTTTTGGAGCACACGCCGGGGTCTTCAGGCACGCCTCCGGACCCAAAGCGGGCCAGGCAAGGGAGCAAGTGCGACAAGTGTAGTTACTGGGATGTATAGTTCACCTACAATCAAAGAGCATTCTGAACTCCACCAATGATGGAATTGAACCCAATATGGCACACAGAACTCCCACGACAAACAGAAAATATATATCAATGATTGGTTGGGGGGGGGGCAAAATACTG